>NW_009698402.1:94793-111942 GCF_000703405.1 Apaloderma vittatum
ATCTGCCACTCCATTTTAGCAATTTTCCCCGACCAATGTTTCAATGATACTCCTCAGTTTAGTTCATAGAAAATGTAGCATTAATAGACTAATATCTAACATCCGGTTCTATGCCAACTATTTGCATGGCACCAAAAATAACCCCAAATCACAGCAATTCAATTCCTTGCCTGCTTTGTGTCCACTGTGGAAAATTTTGCCCACGGCTATTAGGAAGAGAACTTCGCAAACTAATTTTTGCGTATGAGCTGATTAGGTGAAACGATGCTTTGCTATCATGCCTGCTGTCTCAAAATTCATCAGGCCCTGTGTCACAATTACATCAATCACTCTGAAAACTCTGGCAGGACATCACACACCATGAAGCCATAGTCTGCTATAAAATGATTATTCAAAATCTCCTCTCCAGAAAAGACATTATGGAGCCATACCTGGGCAGATGTTCAGGTCAGAGCTGAGAAGCTGCGTAACGTTTCTTCCACAAACTCTACTGCAAAGTGGCTGCAATTTGAAGACAGCAAGGTAAGGCAGTTACAGCTTTTGACACCAAACCAAAAATAGAGACATATGTTGACGTGACAACCTTTAAGCACTGTTTTCAAGCAGCTCTACCAGTTGAAATAGAATAACATATACATGCTGTCCTGAAAATATTCAGGAAAAATATTTCAGAGTGACAATGCACAGCCACAAAAATTTGTCTTTAAACCCCCAAATCAAATAAACAAGAAAACTTCCAGAAAGATGCATCTTCTGGACTAATTTCTAAAGCAATGGCTCTGAAAATAGCAGATGCTTCCTCCTTGCTTACCTCCCTTCTCATCCTCAGCAGAGCTGGCATTCACTGCTGAAATGCCAGATCAGAAACACCTGCTATCACTTACTTAAAAATACCTTCCCGTTAAACTCTCTGCAGAAAACAATAGGCCCTGAGTGACTCTCTTCCTCTCACCACAGTTCATGGGCTTCACTGCAATTATTTCCAATGATAATTGTAAAGATAACACCATTTAAAATATCTAATGTTTTATTCAATATTTTGTTGAGTTTCAATTACTTCCAATTATAATTCAACAGCTTTCTATTTAAAACAATTATTGTCCTTTATAACCTGTTTCAAGTCAAATAAATTGTTTGCCTTTATTCATCGTTGGCTTCTTCCATAGGTATTCATTCTGGGTCTCCCTTTGGTTTTCCAGTTCCCCATTAACTTGTACAGCACTTCATTAACCCCTTATGTGCCCTCCGACTCTACAACACAATCAAGATTCTGACAAAAAGCTGTCAGCCCAGCCCCTGAGGCAACCGAAATCAATTAAACTCATTAAAAACCAGTATGATTCAATTACAGGCAACAAGATATGATCCTGGTTGATTCAATAGTGCTGGGGTAGCTGGAGCTGAGCAGGGGACAGTGGGGTGAGGATGAGATCCAGCTCTAGGAAATGAGGGTGTCACTACCAGCAGTGACTTCATACGTGGATTTGAACACAAGGTCTATGAGGCGAAGATCACTGCAGTCCATGTTAAAACAGGAATCCTATGAGGAAAGATCTTTGGTTCATTGACTTCACGGGGAAATAGTGCTTGAAAAGGACAGTCTCCCTAAGACATGCTTGCAGTGATGTCAGCCTATAGGCTACTTTCTTATTTCTTTGTAGCATAAAATATAATCATGCACTGATAATAGGAACTGGTTATCCTGTGATTTTGAAAAAAAATAATAATGTTTGATCATAAGGCTATTTGAATCTATGAAAAAAATCTCCTTTCCATACGGGACAGGAAAACGCCCTTCATTTGCAAATTGTTGTCTCCTTGCATTTCTTTGAAGGCAAGAGCTCTCCGTTCAATAGCTTTACATAACTGCGAGAGCTAGTGGGAAATAAAAAAAATTATTTTGTGTAGAACAGAGGCACTTTGTCCTTCATTTCACTCAATTTCTTTTTTTCTTCTTAAAAAGTTGCCACATTTAAAGCAAAGTCTTTTTTTTTAAAAAAAAAGCACCATTGCATTTCTCAAGAGAAAAAATAATACAGAAGAACTCCACAAATCTTTCAATTAAAATCCACAATTTTTTAAATCTTTCTTTTTCCTAGTGGGATATTGCTAAAAATGAAATCATGTGTTCTTCTATTTGCGTTTTTTTGCCACAATGTTTTCATTTAAGTAGGATTCTTTTCTCACCAAAAAAAAAAGGAAATACACATTAGACTAAAAACATGTATAACACTTAAAAAAATGTCATTTGGGATTTTTCTGAGGAAATAAAATAGGTCAGGAAAAGATTTCCATTTAGCCAAAACAGTACTTTTGAATTAATCTATTCTCAATCAAAACATTTCACTCAGCTCGAATCGCTGGTCTGAAGTCACCCTGCAGCATTCAGGAGTTGATTTAGATGCTCCCACGGGTTCCCCTGAATTGGAAAAATAATCAGTCAATCATCTTCCTGATCTCACAGCTTGCTGTTGTTGAGTAATTCTCAAGATCATACTATCCTCTTGCCCAAATGCTTTGTCTGGCTTATATTTTCACCTAGCAACGATGACTGCAGCATCTACAGCTCCAATCCAGGAAAGCACTTTACACATATTCTTCAGTTAATGTAGTCTCCTTGATGTTAATGAGGTATTCATGTACTTAAAGTTAAGCCCAAGCTTAAGTGATTTGCTGGACGAAGTCCTAAGCCCTGGAAGGGAGAGGTGCTGAGATCTGTTTTGTGGAAGCGTCGGCAGCCTTTAAAGAAGCATAGCTTGGTGGCAGTCAAAAGTTGTATTGATTTGAGTAAATCAGTTTAGAAATTGAAGATCCACTTAAGCATCTTCCTTTCAAGGCTCTTGTCTAAGTCGCCTTAAAGCTAATTTGATGAGAGATGCTCTCCAAGCAGTTTAAGAGTGAAGCTCGCTCTGACTGACCGAGCTCAGTTCATGAATGATTTGCTGAGCTCCTGCAGACATCTGCAACAAGTAACAGCTTGTGCTGAAAAGTGTGACATTTCCTGGACACCCGTAAGTAATCACCTTTCTGAAGAGGTCGTCTGAATAAGCCAAGTCAATTCATTGAGGTTTTATACAAAAGATACATTTTATAGCCATTTTTTACATCAAACTGATCAGCCTATTGTGGTTGAAGCTGCATTTCAGGTGATATAACCTGGAAATTACTGTAACATGCTCCGCTCTGCTATTACATACATTAAAAAAAACCAAAACAAACACCATTATGCTGAGTTGGAGGGCAAAGAAGATTCTTCCTGCCTTCTTGTACTTTGCAGCCTTATGGATCTCTCTGAAATGTAGCAGGTGACATCAGTCAGGCTATATAAATACAGCTCTACAGTGCAGTGATATACTTGTCCCTAGGGGTTGTCAGAAAATCCCATGTCTTCCCTACAAAAGGGGAAAACAGAAATATATGGTTTTTTTGAAAGTCACCAATTGCTTCAGTCTTGTTCTGCAGCCCTTACAGAAAAAATATATTTGAAATGTCAATTCAAAATGCTTCAGAGACAGTTCTTCCTGACTGGCAAAAGAAGACTCATTACTGACAGCTCTGTAGGACAAAAATACTGCTGAAAAAGAACATCAACCAATGCCCTTGCCTTGGTCTGGGAAGCAGATAATGCAAAAGGATTGTGCAATTTAATGCAAGTCCACTGTTGGGCCTTGTGTATTACAGGCTTAGGTGATACCAGTAAAGTACATCAAAAATAGGCTCAATTCTCACCTGTTGTATCTAAACATGCTTCAGCCTCTTGGATTTGGGTGGGTTTTGGTACACGGGTAATAGGCTGCCACAAGTTCTCGGCTGATCCTGACAAAATCCAATCTGTGAGCAGGTTATTCTGAGGTCTGTCAGGTACAACAAAGTGGCACGGTACATCTTGCATATTAATCTCTTCTCTCCACAGAGATACACAATGAAATATCAATGTATTAAATCTCTAATTCATTGATTTCAGAATTAGTCCTTCTATTTTATCTCTGTATCTGACCACAGCCATCCAGACACAAGGGACAGGGATAAGAAATCCATAAGAACCAGTGTGTGGTTAAAGCACAGCTATTCAAGATAACACACAAATATTAAGACAAGGACAGACTGAAGTCAATATGCCCAACCATACTTTAATTGCTTCTTAATAAGTGGATAATTTTGAGTCTTCCTAACTCAGTCAATGCTTTTTCCATTAATGCTTCTACAAATCCTCTTCTCCTGCTTCAGGATGGAGTGGGGAAAGGTGTTGGACCATGCCAGTGCTTCTTGCTGATGCTGGCTGGGCTCAGGATGTATTGGAGTCCATCGATCGGACAGGTCCCAGTGAATTCCCCTGCCTCTGGCTACACCCAACAGATCCTTTCCTTTCTCCTCTGCCATTGCTGCCTCTCCACCTTCCTCAGCAGGGTGAGAAGGTGCGTTTCAGCATCTCTCATCGCTGTTTAGTCTGACCCACCTCGCATCTCTGCCACCCATCCTTGTGTAAAGGTCACCATCTGGAGGGCAACTCACGCAGCTCCATTGTTGTGCCTCATCCCCCTCTTGCAGCCCAAATCTTCCCAGCTTGGAGAGCCAAGAAGTCTGGGGCTGCTGCTGATTGGATCTGTCCACATATCAGCTCTCTCCTCAACCCTGTTCAATGCTGATTGGTTCTTTCCCCAAATCCACCTGCCTCACTTTCCCACTGGGAGCATCCCAAGATGCAGCCGTTTATGGATTACGTGACCAATGGGAACACCTAGTCAGGGTCTGTCCACCTGAGGCAGGGCAGCTGCTGAGGTGAAGCGATTAAAGTCTTAACTGCTGGAATAGCTGTCCATCTCACTCATCTCCATCAGAAGTAATTAATATGGATTATATATATTTTGCAAGAAGAATATCTTTCCTTTCAAACCTTGGAGTAACTCCAGAGAGGATTAGATGGAAGACTGAATGAGCTAATTTTGCATAAATTAGGTAAAATTCGAATAGTAATTTGCATTCTGAAAGGCTCTCTTTGACTCTTTATGATATATTGATGCCATCTGGAGAACCTAGCTATGAACCAGAGATTTGTTGGACTGATTTTCCCTAGGCTGTTCCCACAGACTTTCTGGGAATGTTCAGAAATAATCTCCTTTTCTCCTGTAGCTTGAAGCAGGGTTAAAGACCTTTTCAGATGACTGGCCTTTTTTATTCAACAGATGAAAGTTCAGATAGCTTAAGGAGGAATAGGTGGTACATTGGAAATACTCTAATTGCTTTTCTTCACCAGAAGCAATGCTTCCACAAAGTGCTATGTTGAATGCCCATGTTAATACGGCAGCATGGTACCAGGGTAAGGAGATGGTCAGGCTGGAGTTTCATGTAATTTTTCTTTTCCCAGCTTACATCATTTCTTGGGAACCATATTTTATGAGCTTCCTTTTATCTCCCTTTGAGTTACACAAGTTTTCCTCGCATTATGCTATTTTCAGCCCTGCTTCTGCCTTTATCAGGCAAAGAGATGTCCTGTGTGCTACTGGGTGTTTTACACAGTCACAGGGAGTTTGCTGCACCATGTCAAAGTCTGGTACCTGCCGGAGCCAGTAATGTCACAGCAACTGTCCCCAGCAAAATATATTAGCTGATTGCCAACCTCTTTCTCTGGTGGAGTTTAGTGGATCATCCTCTTTTTACAAAGACAGGCACTGTCTTTGTAAAAAGATTTGCCGCAGGCATCCTTAAATCTCCAGGGCTTGTAAATACCCTTTAAGACTTTTTGCCGCCTCTTGGAGCTGCTGGCGCACAGGTGGTTAAACAAGTGGTCTGCAGACTCTTCTCCCAGAGCTGTTACTGTCGCTGAGGCTCAGAGCAAGGACCTGCTGAGCCTCAGCATCACTGCTTTGCACAAACAAAATCATCTGGCTAGCGCTAGGCCAGGCAAAGGTAACACAGTCGGGGCATTTGTGGAGGAATGACAGTTAATAGCATAAAGACTTTACATGCCCCAAGGTTTTAGGGCAAAGAGACAAAGGGTCAGAGAAGTTCAAGATGCCAGAAACGAGCAGAAAGTCTCTTTAGATGTAACCTTTTTAAAGTAGAATGGTAAAGGAAACTGGCATCAGGTTTTGAATGTGATTTATAGTATTCTTATACAACCAGAATTGCCACCAGCCCCCAAGAAACAATTATTTCCACAGCTCTTCTCAAGACGAATGTGTCTCAGCTAAGAGACAAATATGAACTGGGGCATGAGTCACTTTCTCATGCAATTGCCAAGTTCACAGGCTGAACTCCGTAACGAGTTGAGTCTGTATCAGCTGCCCATGCTTGGGAGGTTGGATCTGAAATATCTGAGATGACCAGCACTTGTCTAAAACTGACAAAACTAGATTAAAGGTAGTAAGATCAGATTCATTCTAAACAAACACCTTCAGGGCGTTAAAACATCAGATGAGAGTTTGGTGATTATTTAACAGTAGTGTAAGAACAAACTTACATATCCTGGAAGAAAATTCTGAGAGCTCTGGAAAGCTCTCAGAGCTGCTGAATTAGAGGCCATTTCTGTGTGACTTGAAGGCTGAGATGGTATCAAACATATCTCAGAAATTTCAGGCTCTAAATCCCTGATTGTGCCTAACTCACTTGGGCCATGCTTTTTTCATTTTTGAGAACCAGCAATAACTTTTTATGCACCTATATTTGCTGTATAAATTTTTAATAGTCAATGGCAAGCCGACAATTTCCAGATCAAATGTTTTTTCTGTCAGTGAATGTCAGTAGGTCAATATAAATTGTTTGTAGATGAGCTCAGTTTAAATAAATTTCCCCTTTTGAAGAAACCATAATTTTTTTAAATGGCAAAAACATCTTATTTTCTCATTTTAAGCAGCTAAGTTAATTATGTTTTTATTTCAGAAATCTCACCACCATCCAAATGAAATATTTTCAAGGTGTCTAAATGAATTGTGCATTGATCTGATCTGTAGGTTTTTTCAGATTATTGGCTCACAAACACTGATGAATCCAGAAAGGGAAAACCATTTCAAAATCTTGCAAATTCCCACAGAGAAAAAGCATTTCATTTACTGATCTAATAACAAATAGCAGTAATAATGAATGTCATAATTATAGTGATTGTGGGGATAGTTATTGGCAATTTAAATCAAATTTCTCCTAGAGAGCAGGAGGAGGAGAGAAGGAGTGATGTGGGTGGATGACAGCTTAGAGGACAGTTATTGATCAGGTTGCTCACGATGGATTAACTCAGGCGGGAAGAGTTAGATTTATTTTAGCTTTATCTGTGAAGAGACATTGAATATTTGCTTAATTTTATGACATACATACAGCATAACTTGATGATTACACTCAACTTACAAAAAATGCTCCAAAACATACTAAAGCAATTAAGCACTCATTATTTTAGTCTTCCTGGCTCAGGAGGAGGACTAGATACTTCTCTGAGGTATCCTCCAGCCTTGCCTTTGACGCTTCCATACCCACTGGACAACCTTTACAAAACTGGTCTTTACTGGGCTGGGCTCAGAGCCACTTGGGCAGTAACAGTAATTTCTATTAAGATTCATTTTGAGTTCAAAGAGCATTTGGGTAGATGGTTTGGCCAGGCAAAATGGAATGCTCTCCTACACTCTCCCTAGACTCTAGGACAAGTTATATACAAGTGGTTTTCAACCTTTTTTTCAATTTGCAGGCCTCTAAAACCCAACTGAAATACTGGAACATGTTACCCAGATATGTGGTGGAAGCTCCATCCCTGGAGACATTCAAGGTCAGTCTTGATGGGGCTCTGAGGAACCTGATCTGGTTAAAGATGTCCCTGCTCACTGCAGGGGGGTTGGAGTAGATGATCTTTAAAGGTCTCTTCCAGTCAAACACATTCTATGATTCTATGCTTTCCAGGTATAAGCCTTGTTGAGTAATTCTGAGTCTACCACTAACAGCTGGACACTTTTACAAGGTTTACAGCCACCCACTGCAGATCCTTTAGAAATAGCCCACAGACTTACAGACGTCCTTATGTCAGTGGGTTGAAAACCACTGGTTTGCACCAAAGCACTCTCAAAGAAGTCCTACAGAAGGGTGGCATAACATCCCGAATGTGCTGCAACTAAGGGGACAGGCACACATCTCAGCTTAGAGATAGCGGAGTGGAGAAGTACTCACAGCTTTAAAACTGCCCACTTGGGTACTGGTAGCAACACAGCTCTGCTTGACCTAATTTACTTTATTCTCAGGAAGGTCATAGAGCTCTGGGCTGCTGCCTGGGACCCTGGTGCTGCCAGAGTTGAACCCAGCTTAAACCCATCATGGACCCAGCTGCTGCAGCATAGGTGCTGGCTGTTGGGGGGCAGGAGGGGCATGGTAACCACCAGAACTGACCCAGGACTCTTCTTGCAGTCCTGGGGACTTCTCCAGTGTGTTTTAGCTTCAGAAGTCCCTGCCAAGCAAAACCATTGACTACTCTGTCTGGAATAACGCTGAGAAGTCCCAACTCTGATTAAAGTTGGCTTGTTTGCTTGCCCTCTCTGTAGTTACAAGTAGGTGTAGGATTTGCCTGTATCCGCTACAGTTTTACCCAGGAGAAAACATTTCAGCAGCACAGAGAGGAGTCTAATCAGGCATTAAAAACAAAGTGAATTGCACTTGCTGTAGAATAAGGGGTAAATTACCAGTGCAGTGATAGAAGCCCTATCCTGTTTTAATCCATTTTAATCTCATTGTTGAGTTAATAAAACCTATTGGTTTACTAAATCAATGTAGGGTGTGATTCATTATTATGCGTGCTGGTACACAGATCCCAACACAAATACTCTTTGCTATAGACTGGAGCATTACTGAGCCAATGGAAGTTGCCTCCAGGGAAAAATTACCTCTTACCAGTTGTCATAGAAAGATAGTCGCTATGGTAAATTTTTGCTTGTGTGAGACAGAGGTTTTATTTGACTTTGTTGATGTCGACTGCACTTGAAATATTTTTACAAATGATTTAATCTATAAACAGAAAAGAAACCTCCCTTTGTTTGAGTTCATATTGGATTCATTTGTGACCATTAAGCAAAACAGCTATGTCCTATAATGAAGAGGGATTAGTAGGGAAACAAATATATTTGTTAGTTTTATTCTTCCTCATGCATTTATTTGAACAAGCCTGTGTTTCCAGTTTGCATTTCATTTTCTTTATGGCAGGCTGCTGGAGTTGAGACATAAGTTTAAAAGATAAATTTCTATAAACCCTGAATTTTTGCTGTTTTTCTGTCTCACATCATATCATTCTTGTCAACTGTCTTCATTTAGGAGGGTCAATCTACATTCTACTAGAGAAATAGACACCCTTTTTTCATGCTGTTCCTCCCAATAGATCTCTGAAAACGATGAAGTTCTATGAACTTTAAAAGTATCTCTCTATTTATAGCTTTGCAGATATCAGGGATTTGACAGAACCTTTTCCTTCTTTAAAATCCTTTTTCAGTTTTCTATTTTTTTTTAATTTTTGATTCTTGTGAAAGGACTTGTAAGGGCTTGAATCAGAAAGTGATGGCCTCTTGGGAGGTGTACACTGTTTTTACTGATCGATAAAAAGCATCCAATCTGTCACACTCCACGTAAAAAAATCTGGATAAAAAAAAAATAAATCTATGTTATATACAGCCACGAGTCCTTGCAAATAAGAATACATCCCAGGGTAACAAAACCAGGACTCCCAAGGACGTCATGACAGCTGTGAAGGACTCCAGGCTCTGACATACGACCAAGCGAGAGCAACTTAACAAGTTACCAAACATCAGAAGAGCTGAGGTAGCATCTGAGCACACGTTCTTGGCTTGTGACAAAGATATAATAATGCAATTTAACTGACAGTTAAACAAAGTGAAGCTACATCATATTATTTTGCATTAGCTCCAGGCAAAGAGCATATGTACAGACAGGTACATTCGCTCTGCTGGTGTGCAATAACATATTAAGCCTCTGTGACCTGATGTTTTATACAAACCCTCAGATCTCTTGCTTCAAATATCTCCAGCTTTTACCACATTAGCCAAGAGGGATTCTTTAGCCAAGACCAAAAGGGAGAGGCAGCAGTGGCACACCTCCTACCCCCCACGCAGATTAATGTGATGCAAAGGGATTGCACTGAGCTAGTATGAGGTCTGCAGCCTCAGCACTACCAACACAGGGAGATCATGTGCCATAGGGCAAACTCAGATCTTCAAGCCAAGGTCAAACATCTAAACCTTAATTCAAACTCAGGTCAATCAAAACAGGGTCCCATTACAGATAGAGGCCTCAGCTGCATAATTGAAATGCCTGGATATCAGCCTCCTCAGAAACATTAAGGGATTTTTATGGACTTAAATGGCCTTTACCCTATACTTGTTTGGGGTGCTCTCTCCAGCAAATGGCTCTCTGGAGGCTTTCAAAGAAGAACTAGGAAAATGTAGAGAACTTACTTTGAGCCAGGAGTATCTGGTTTGGGAATTAAAAAAGAAAAAGAGAGAAAATGAGAGCTTGAAAATGGAAAAATCAATCATGAGTGAGTTTATTAGAGAAGCGACAGTCTCAGCTGAGAGGTCTGAGCCACTCTGAGTTCCATTTGTACATTACTATAGATTGGTTCAATGTGGTGGTCGTTGCCCTAATTTCCTCCAGAAAGATGGGTTGGGTCTCAGAGGCTGAAGTCCTCCTGCAGACAGGGCAGGATGATGGGATTAGTGCTTATCTTGGAGGGCCAAGCTTCTGCAAGAGGAGAACCTTAGCATTGGTTGAGTAGAGGAAGCAACAAAGAGGGCTTTATTTATCATCTATCTGGAAAGTCACCTATCTCTCTGTCCCCACTTTGAGTTACGTTCTGTTCTTGTCACGCTGTCAGCAGAATCCAGCAGTTGCCAGAGATGGAATTACTGATGGGGATGTTTTTGAGAGTTACAACCCAACTAGACCTCTGGAAGATCTAACGAGGCTTCTGCATTCCAGGACCCTTTGAAAACTTCCCTTTCTTGTCCCTGCTGGGATCTGGGGCTGTCTAGCTTCAGCCCAAGGCCTGCAAATCAGGGATAGTCACTGAAACTGTCATCAATGAGAGGGTGATGGAACCATGAAGGCAAGGGCTGATATTTACTCTATTATTTACAGAACAGCAAATGAAAGAACAAGGCAAGTACAGCAGACAAATGTCTAGCTGGCTGAAGTTATGGTTAGTACCTTATTGATTCCCTCATTTGTTCTGTTCCTTCCTATTATTTTCTCCAGGCTGGGATTATATATGAATGATAAATTGTTTTTTCCTTCCAAAGTTGCCTGGTGAGCAGCATACAAATTGTTGCTCTCCACAGCACCTCCTGGCACTACTGTAACACAATGACCGGGAGGTTGGGGATAGCCACATGCAATGGGACCTGCCTGGCTCAGCAAGCAGGTTTGGGGGAGAAAAGCAGTAGGCAAGGAGGACAAGGACGGAGCTCCCACCTGAAAGAAAACAGCTACCTTCCCTCTTCCACCTGTGAACTGGCGTATTTTGGAGCTCTGAGGTCCTAATGATGGACTAAATACAGCAGGACAGGGTTAGTAAACTGTTCCTGTAAAATTAATTGCTCAGTTCTGCAACAGCTGGGGAAGGCAGTTGTGGTTCTAGATTGCAGCACTCCTTCCTCCCCAGACACCCTGTGTGCTGGGGTCAGCTGGAGAGAAGTTTTTTCCCCAGCATCCATCCCTCTTGCTACCTTTCCTTTCAGTTTCCTTCTAGGGTCATGTGTTTCAAATCACCAATCCATCCTGGCTTTTTTATAGCAACTGACCTGGCAAAAACTTATCAGTGAAAAAGATCCTCTGACTGAAAATCCAGTTACAAATCACTGGCAGACTTCAGAGATGTCTTTTCTACTACAGAGCTGGAGTAGATGTGTACCTACTTAGGCCCACCAAAAGAATCTATTCCTCTAGTCCATGGAGCATTTTCAGTTCTTGACCCAGGGTTATACCTGTACACAGAGAGAACAAGAAAGGAGAGGGAAGCAGGAGACAGAAAAAATAAGGACAGTAATATCTACTCTCAGTCATACAGATATAAATATGAATTCATTTATTCTGCTGTGAGCAGAAGTGATAAGCAGCATCTAGGGGAATATGACAGTAGGGGGCTGCTGAGATTACCCTGATGCTACACATTCGTATGCAATAATCATGAGAAAACCTATAGGGAAAGCTTTGACCATTCCAGTGTGTCTCTGCTATTCCCAGAGAAGAGGAACACACTATTTCCTTGTGCAGTTGTGTAAAGATATATCCTCCAGATTACATTTATCTTGAAATAAACCCCGCAGTGAATCCCGCAGCCTGGTCTCAGCTGGCAGCTACTGGCCCAGCCCTTGTTCCCAGCTCGGGACAGATCTTGTAGGGAAGAGACACAAACTCTGGTTTGTGTTAGAGGCAGGAAAAAACCTAAATCTTCATGCACAGAGCTCCAATCGCTGGTACAAAACTAAACTCTGGAGTCCCCGTAATACCTGGAGGATGGTTCTTCTTAACCTACTTGCATTTTATTTTACTCGTCTCTTATTTCCGCCTCTGCCACTCGAACCACTAAGTTACAAATCTGTCTGTAGAAGAATCTCTGCTCCATTGAATGGCCTCCTTGGGCTTTAGAACTCCATTAATTAGCATCGTTTAAATGGTTGGGTAATATTCGTTTCTCCTTTTCGAAACCATTTCCCCAAGCCCTAATTTTAATAAAGCCAGTGCTCATGAACATTTGAATATTAAAGCCCTTGGTTACAGAAAGACGAAAGAAGCGTTTGAAAAGACAGCCGAGTAAGGATTACTTAAATAGCTGACATAATTTGTGTGTATGTGTGCTTGTGTGAACGTGCGGCACCTCTGAGATAAAACATCGTCTTAAAGGCATTTCTGTGCCAGTGTGTATAAGATTGGAGTAAGTGTAGTTTGGGAGGCAGCTGTGTGTGTCAGAGTAGTAACATCATCATGAGCCCCAGAAAAATGGAATTAAGTGCAATATGTTTAAGTGCAGATGACAGTTTACTTCAAAACATATCAGAAAGGGCTGTGTTTGCTTTGTATAGTTGCATACATTGGTTCAGGCGTGAAAGATGAACTGAAAGTTACCATATACTTAGGATCTTCTCCTGGGAAGGTTGTTCTGTATTTTTTATTGAGAGTATAAAACCCCACCAGATGGGGCTGATGGCACCACAGGCAGAAGCATTGTGCTTGATTTAACGCAATGCACTTATCTGATGGAGATGATGCTACTAACAACAGATAGGTAGATAATTTTTAAATTTATTTTTGCATTGCCATTAAAGACCTCCAGTGCAGCAGGATATTACTAACAGGGGTTACCTCACCTTCCAGCAAGGTTCAGCTTTACTACAGAGAAACTAGAAAGCAGCCTGAACTGTGTCATCTTTTTTTCTTTTTTGTTTTTTTTCCTTCTACTGAGGCTGCCAACAGAGGTGTCAGGCCGATGATGTTTTCTGTTACGTTGATACATCTTGTCAACTCCGGACAGGGCATAGACTCTGATTCATATCTCACAGGCTAGCGGATCAGATGGCAATGATTTCTGTCTTAGCACAAATCCAAGGCTCGGTGATCAGTGAGGTAGAAGTATTTCTTCAGATACTTCAGCCTGCCTGGGCAAGATTTACAACGGTTTCCTTGCTGAAAGGCTTTATACACTGTCAAAACTCTCCTAAGTCACAGCTGCCTATCAATGGACCATTATTTGCTCAGAAAACAGCTGTGTTTTCCCACTAGATGTAACAGCACAGCCATGATTTGTAGCTGCTGTAAAATGATGATAATCTGTTATTCACAACCCATTGAAGGTGTGGTGACAGGGTTTTGCTGAGCTGTACCTACTAGCCAAGTTAATACATTAAATATAGATTGGAAAATTGTTTTTCTTTTAATTCACTTGCCACACCTTGATGTTGCCATCTTCTCTGCTGTGGCCATTTCTGACCCTGAAAGCATCCCAAGGAAGCCTTGGGAAGCTAATCCCAGGTACTCTCCAATTAACACACCAGGGATGGTCCTCACCTTTGGTGGAGCTCAGCCTCACATTGAAAGAAATAATGTACTTTTCAATAGTTACATTCTCTGTATTCGAGTCAGTGACAGATTTGGGCAAAAGTTTCAATTCTTAAGCCATTTTCTTAACAAAAAGGCTTTTCAGGAATGCTGAGACACTGTCTCTTGTGCAGGAGCAACGCTCTCTGTGACAAGAATATATGCACTGCACTGAGTCCTTGTCCCTTCTGCCAAATCATAGCCCTCTATTGACCTAACCTTAAGGAGCTGCTCCTTAGCTGACCTCACTCACAGAACAGGAGGTCAACGTTGTGCACTGACTTGTAGACAGGAGGCCAGCATGCTGTTTTTGGTGGGCTGCATGTTGAATTCAGAGGAACTGCCACAAAAACATAATGCAAGAGAGCCCTCAGGCTTCCAAGCCAGACCTACAGCCATGAAGATGGCTCCTCATTCCTGTACAATTTCCTTCCAAGCCACTGAAAATACATATGGTGAGATAATCTACAGAGGTCTGACTGCAAAGCTTTAGTACTTGTATTCAGGCTTTGCATGGTCACAAACTCAAAATTAGTAAATAATCACGAAATTTGACTCCTCTTTCCGCTCCTCCTTTGATTCATCTCTGTGGCCTGGGCTTGTTTCCAAAGGATACCTTTGCAGTTCCAAAGACTGAATGCAGACAGAGGTTTGGTGAAGCAGAGGTTAATTTAGATTTGCTGCAAATGAGCCTAAAGGCAGTGCACGAGTTTGCGGGCTACTGGTGAAAGGCTGAAGTTGAACATGTCATACACAGAAGTAAGTAAGTGGCAACGGCCACACTGTGTCTCTTCAGCTGTGTGTGGATCACAAGCAGGTCCATCTCCCATAGCCTGTCTTGAAAGGCAGCCCCTCATCCTGCAGCAGAGGAACAATCACTGGACATTGCTCCTGAAGCTCCCCTGTTTCCAATTTACCCCAGGTGTATGGGTCCTGCTTGTAAGTATTTTGTCTCTGGTTGGGAAAAGTCAGCAAACTTACCCTCTTAAAAGGGATTAAACTTCTCCACCTAAAGTAAGAGCAATTAGCTGCCAGGTCAAGGGACACAACAGCAAATGCACTGTGACAGAGAAGACATTTTGCTGAGGTTTACGTAAGGTTTTACCAGCTCCAACTATCCCACAATAGGCAGGATGTACCTTCCTAGTTTTCTGAACTGGGCGATCATGTCTTTCTCTTAAATTTTGCTTGCAGTTGAAATGTGGAATGGTTTGTTCTGAAACTTGGAAGGTTCTGTCTTGTCCACACTCATGTTGCAATAGAAATACGATCTTGAAAGGCAAAAAGAAGAAAAGGGAGAGAACAGTAATTTTAAATACGCAAATATTTACTTTATCTTATTTTTCTGCATCTCATAAAATAATTGCCTAGAAGTGTAGACCCTTCTAGGTGAGATGGAGAAGAATACATTTTTTCAGGGACATGATTAATAGGTGCAAGAGATTATTACTGATTTTAAGTGCAGAATGAAAGCCAGCTTCAGGCCTTCTTGGTTTAGGATGAAAACATTTTTTCATGATTTCTATGCACCAGGAGGAAAGTGAATCTTTTTCGCTTGTAGTAATTGCATTTTTAGTCACAATTGCCTGTTACCTTTGCATTTCCCACAGGTGGAGATATTGGTTTTCACAGAGGGTTTGCTGTAGCTGTTCATCTCTCAAAATCCTTTGTGATATTATGAAATACCAGGCTGCCAAGTAATCAGCATGT
Source organism: Apaloderma vittatum (assembly GCF_000703405.1). Lineage (NCBI taxonomy): Eukaryota > Metazoa > Chordata > Aves > Trogoniformes > Trogonidae > Apaloderma > Apaloderma vittatum. The sequence continues at coordinate 110,571 of NW_009698402.1, forward strand.
TGGATGGTTTTTTTTTTCTAATGAACACACATGCACAGGCAGTAATTTGTTTATTCAACTCCTTGTGCAGGTTTGCAATTTACTCCAAAAGGAAACAGCAGCATACAGAGAGACCAAATTACAGTTGAGGGGAGAGATGGAGTCCCTTCTCACAACTGCCCGGGGAGGAGATCCAAAGGCCATTCGCTCACTGGCAGTCTGTGACACCACCCATGGGAATCTGTTTAACTTTCCCCCATTCAAAGAATCTGCATTTGAAATTTTAATTTCTTTAATCAGGAAGCCTTTCCTCTATCATTCCCGAAGTCTCTTTGTCAGCACGGAGATTATTCTAATCACCTAAGTTTATTTTTCCCTTGTTCTCTATTTTTACTGCAGTCTGATGGAACTAGTTTGGTCAGCTTCCCATTTGTTAATAGGAAGATTCACTTTCTGATTTTCAGTCACGCACAACATAGCAAGAAAACAGCTCACGGGGGTGATCAAAACACCTCACTGAAACCATTTCTGCTTATTTTGTGTTTTGGAATTATTCTTTTTCTCTTTTTCCTTCAAGGAACTATCGAGTCAAAATTAGGTTGCCAACATCACTTAAAAATAGATTAACTATTTTAAATCCCTAGTCAGTGTTAGAATCTATAGGCAGTCCTAAAAAAAATAAAACAGGCAAACATTTATCCTCAGAATCAGCATAATTGCCACAGTTGCTCTTTGTTTTACCTAACAAGCCCTGAATTTCAAGTTGCTTGTTTTGTTGTGGGGATTTTGTTTGTTTTTGTTTTTTTTCACTGGTGCTGGTGAATATCAAAAGTGTGGAAGCAAAGACAGGATTCCAGATTGCTGAAGAAAAAAAAAATATTAATCCACTTTCGTCTTCTGCTCTGGCCTCAGTCTGCCGGGAGGAGGAGTGTCAAGGTGAGAAGGGCAGGGAAGCAATTTCTGAAAGCCCGTGCAGTGGCTGCAGCAGAACAGCATGAAAACAGGTCTGAAACTCCTTGAAGTATTGTTTTATCCCTGTGATAACCTTACTCAAATCATCTTTCAACCTCCTTTTTAGATTCTACTACAAAGAGAAGAGGAAAGCAGGCCAATGATGAGGAATAGGAGAGATTTATCTATTTCACAGTCCTTCCCAGAAATTTGGTGGTAACACAAAAGAACAGACCCATCCCCAGGCTGGACTTGGGGCTGTACACTTCATGAAGACCCAATTTGAAGCAGATTTCATTTCTGCAAGGCCAGAACCACCGTTTGTCAAGCAGATCCTGTCCTAGAACCATAAAGAAAACTGATGGTAACACGAAGCTGATAGTCTTGCCATGTGGGCAAGTCCTGCTTCCACATGGAGCTGTGGTCCCTGGGCAGCCAGCAA
>NW_009698402.1:111959-117794 GCF_000703405.1 Apaloderma vittatum
AAAGAGTGAGGCTCCTGGGCTTATACATCATGTTCTCCTGCGAGGAGAAGGGATCTGTGATACCAAAACCTTCATTCCCTCAGAGTAGAGACCTGTCTACATGTCAGGACTCCAAACTTGATGTGTATTCAATGAAGTTTTAAGTGATGGATAGTTTGGTTTTCCCTACCATTTACTTGCCAAAAGTTAATGTAAATGCTCCAGAAGTTTGCAGAGGAAATGAAAGCCCAGGATGTTTCTGAAATCTGGGAGACAATTAGCGTGATTTACATCCTTGGCATTACAGGGAGCTCAAAATTTCTCATGTTCCCATGAAGCGTTCTTGGAGAGGTGGGGGGATTGGGAAAATTCTACTGGCTGAAATACATCAATCGAGATGCTTGTGAATAGTGTAGTTGGTAACGCAGATGGAAAGTTGATAACAGGCTAAGGGGGTTTCAGAGTGCACTGCTGCACAAGGACATACTTTTACAGATGCTGAAACTGCTGAGCTAACTGCTTTTCTTTTGAAAACTACTGCTTTGAATGGGCAAAAAAAGTCTTTGCTATACTTAGAGGTGGATTATGCGATGGGAAAAAATAGAAGGGCTACTTCATGTGCCAGCACATGAAGCTGCTTCTGAGTATTGCCAGAAAAGGAGTAAAGCGCAGCAAAAGCTTCTCAAAACCTGGCTCTAATGAGGAGCAGGTGGGAATTCTTGCACAGATGTAGGCTGTGGGGTGACTCCTGAGGAAAGGCAAGATTTTATTGCACCGAGGAATGAGAAGACAGAGGAGCAGAGAAGCAGGAACCTCTGGCCTCCAGGCCTCAGGATTTAATTTGGTGACACATGACAAGCTATTCAGTGCTCGCTGTTCTCAGACATCAGTCACTCTCATCATTGGGATTGAGGCTGCACAGTTTGGCGGCAGGGTTGTGGCAGATTGGGGAGGTCAGAGGGGCACGGGGTAGAGGCAGAAATGCCGCTTGGCAGAGAGGAACATCTACAGGGTAAAAAGCCACAGCGCAGTGGCAGACAGAAGTGAGGTGTGTTGGTAGAACAGTGTTAGTAGAGGTTTTTCATCTTTCCAGGTTGTTTAGGGGACTAGCTGGGTAATGGTGCCTTTAATTTTTTAAAATATAATTTAACTTCACACATTTTTGCCCTGCATAACCTCCTCTCACCAACTCCCAAAGAGATCATTTCAGTCTGCACCAGTGAGTCGCCATGGAGACTACAGCCATGTGATGGCAAGACGTGACCACACTGCCAGAGCCTCACCACTTATTAATAGGCTTTTACCCTCATAGCCTCAAGAGATGAGACATCTTGTTACCGAGGCTGGGAGAGAAACAAGAAACAAAAGCAGGAAAAAAGGAGGAAACACACCGACAATTACAAATAATTAATTAGAAGCACTATAAACACACCAGCAAACATGTAACAGGAGTGGAAAGTGAACTCAGAAGCCTATAGATCAATACTGTTTAGCCCGGGAAATATCTAGGTGAAGACATCATATGGGAAGGTAAAGTCTATGGCCTCAGTATTTGCAGGGTCAGCTTGTGGGTGCCCATTGCAATCTGCTGGGGACCTTTATGGAAACGTGTTATACACGTTCTCAGCTGGAAATGAGCTTTAAGAACTTAGATCATCTTGCCCTGCCTTTAAAATCTTACCATAAAGATTTCTGTCACCCATAGCAGGAATAAAGACCTTGGGAACAACAGGAACATGAGGCTTCGATGACTGAATTTCTGAATTGCGGAGGTTCTCTGGCAAGCATCTGCAAAGATCTCACTGACTTAATTTTTGTTTAAAACAGATCTGGCAAACAGTGGGTCAATCCACGGGACTAAGTATCAATTTATATAAAAGGTCAAGATGCACAGCAAGAATTTCTCGCTTTGTGTTTGTTTTAATTGAACAGCTAATCTAGCTTATTATAATGCCAAATAAGTAGAGGCAAAACACTTACTTGAATCACCTGTCTATCTCTTTACCCCGCTCAAAAAAGTGTGCAGACCAACGCTTTTTTTCAGAAGTCTTTTGCCCAATCTAATTAATCCAACAACTTTCTTCGGGATCTTTGTGACTGCTACATTTGGTGACTTTACACTAGGAGGGGACCAAGAACAAGTTGGCACTTTTAGAGGGCTTGTAAGGGGACGTCTTTGCCCTCTAGATAAATATCAGACATGACAAGACAATGCACCAGGCAAGAAAAATGAAAGTAATTTAATAATATGTCTTCAAAGGGGAAAAAAATTAAGTAAAAAAAATCCTTCAACCCCAAGCACAATATAAAGCAAAACTAGAGGAAGTGCATGGCACCGAGCCAAGCAAATTTAAGGAACAAATCTAGCAAACAATGAAAAGTAACAGCTCTGACCAAAAACAACCATTAAATGTTAAATGCTACTCTTGTAACTGACAACACCAACATCTTTAAAGGGCTGTTTTACTAGCATGTGTATGTGTGTGTGGGGAATAGTTAGCCTCTCAACAGGCTGACAGTAAATTTGTATTTCTTGTGTTTTGGTTTAGGTTGTGGGGTTGGGGTTTTTTTTGGTAGGATTTTTTCTTTACAAACTTGTAGTAATTGAAGGTGAATTTTAGAGCTCAGCTAATTACAGTCAGTGAGGTTGGAGCACTTTGCATCTGGTCTGCACAGGCATAAAGGACTGTAAGCATCATGTGCCTGCTTGCTCTCAAAGCTATGGGACAGTTTCACCTGGAGACACCTCTTTCCAGCACACATGAATGCGGCAAAAAAGAATATCTTGTGGAGTCTAGAAAAAAACACAGAGGCAGTGGACGACCAGGAAAAGGATTTGTTGGCATTAGCATTTTGAGCAACATTTCCACTCTTTTCTCTTTCGCTTTGCATGTAACGCACTTGCCCAGAAATGTGATTCACCGCTGGTTGCACACAGAGCCACGCTATGGCCTTAAGCAGGTTCTCGGTGTTTATCTCAAGCATTATCTGATGCACAGGCTTCTGGCACGTAAGCATCCAAGAGTCTTTATTGCATTTTTCCCCACCATTTCTTCCCCCTTTGAAGAGGGACAGTGCTTGGGTACATCTCTTCTGCACAAAGAAGCTTAAGTGAAGGATTTCAGGTTAAGAGAAACCCAAGGCAACTCCCAAAAAATAATGTCCTGGTCTTCCCCCGCCTGGCACAGGTCAACAGTGTGCATGAAACTCATTCCAAGCACCTTTCTTGCTAGCACTAAATGAGAATAGCCTTGAATGCTTTTGTTTGTGTGAGGAAACCACGGGGCCAAAAGACTTGTTCATGATGTGGGGAACAAGGACTCAGGCTGCCACTTTTCCTTTGCTGCTCCACTCTTCCCTTGTCCATCCTCCAAGAATCCCAAAGTCCCTGTCAGTTTGCTTCAACCATTGTTGATTCAGCAGTGCATTTGTAAGGATTCATCCTTACCTATCCCCTTGGTGTTTCTTGAAGCAACTCCTGACAGATCCTGTATTCTCCAACACTAGCCCAGTAATTCTCTAATCATATTTTGTACAGAAATATTAACCTGCCATTAAAATTACATTTGTTCTTCAATATGCATTTTCTTAAACAGAGGCTGAGCAGAGCTCCAAAGCCCTGACTGGAACTTTGCTGCGAAGTCTCTGGCAAGAAGCTTATTATTTGCAAAAGAGGGGATCCTAATTGGAAAATAGGATGGAAAGAAAACAGTGAATCCCTAGTAATCTCCTTCCAAAATGATAATGTATGTGGTATAATGAATATTAATATATCATATTTATGAAATGGGGACACGGGAAAATGCAAGATAAGTTTTCCTTCTCTACACATTGTACTTGGAAAATAACACTCCATGGAGTCACGTTCACCCAGCAATTGTCCTGCGCACAGCTGAACTGCAGCTAAGAAAAATACACCCAAAATTTTTTATCTATGACCCTACAATAGCTACTACCCCATCTCCGGCATTCCATACCACAAGCCTCATCCCGCTCATCACTCATTTCAACCAAATATGACATACCTCACACCGCCTTGCCCACCCCCATGAAGCTAGGAAGTCTCATGGACAGGGACCAACTCTGTTGAAAACAGCATTCTAATTTCCACTATCACTAAACAGGGAGCATCAACACAAGTTATGTTGGAGAAAGGGAGATATTTTATCTCTATTAAAATGAAATTTCAACACCATTCAACTGGATTTTAGAGTTAGGTTTTTCAGCCTTCCTTGGCCTCTTGAAGACACTGGGACTACTTGCGTGAGTAGGTGCTAAGCCAAAAAAGGCAAGAACTCAATCTAGACCTTACTGTTTAGATATTAAATGCTAAGAAGTACCAGAGTTCACCCTGAAGTCCTTGATGTAGACACTGTTACCCAGAGATCCCCCCCATATTGGCAAAATTCTTGTTTCCGGCACTGAAACCACAGCACATGAAGTTTTCTAGGACAATTGCCTCTTCCTTAAGTATACTCATTACCTGTTCTAGCAGACTTCTTTGTAATTTAATGTTGTAGACTTTAAAAACAATTCCCAGAGAATTGAGGTTTATTGGGGAGAAATATTCTTTTATTTACTTGCTCATTCCCGCACTAATATCTTCCTGCTATCTGCTTCCTTTGGAATTAAGTGGTTAACATAGTTACTGTGTAGACATGCAGATTTCCCCTGGCACTCCTCAGAGTGAAGAAAGGATAATTTCAGACATTTTCCACTCTAGGTAATGCATCTGCCAGAGCTATCTCACTATTTCTATAGGACAAATGAGACTGACAGCCTGAGAGAACAGGGAAAGAACCATCATCATGAGGCTGAAAGATATCAGCAGTGCTTGTTGCAGTGGTTGGTACAGTAGTGACCCATGCTGGTATAGGTGGAAGGACATCACACCAGCTGTTGTGAGAGTTGGAGCAGTAGCACTGCTTGTTATGTTACACCTACATCTATGCATACTAATAATAAACCACCCTGCAACATACTGGTTATAATCAATAATAAAGCTAACATATTGAAAGAAGGAAATCTACTTCCACAACTCCCAAACTCTGATGGGGTCAGTTTGCTGAAAAGAGAATTCTAATTTCCCAGTAGAATGACAGTGTAATTAGCAATGATGTTTAGCACGTAGTTCCTGAGGTGCCCAGGTAAAGCCACTGTCCAGCTTACTCCAGAATAAAACAGTAGTAGTAAAGACAACAGAAAGCCAATACCCCATGTCCTGCACTCCTGACCAAGAAGACATAAACTTAAGTCTCTAATGACCCATCATAATATTTCACTTATAACCAGATTACTAACTCTTTAGGTATTTTCCTCCCCAATAAAACAAATAAATATAGAAATATTAAATTACAAGTTCTTGAAAATATGAAATTGTTCATGCCCCACACTGAGCACCAATTTATATCTGTCAAAATTTAAGGCTGGGCCAGCCACTAAACTCTGAGAGATGCTCTCTGTGATCCCTCCAGCACCCACCGAGGGCAGGGTCACAGGGGAACCAGGGAGAGAGACCAGGAGGTTGGGAAAAACACTTGAACCAATTCGATGAAAATCGAAATACTTCCAAGGACAACAATGAAGATGTTGAACCAGATAGAAATACCATAAAAGCATGTAAATATAGTCAAACATGTAAGAACTCACACCTTCTGGAAGACAACAAGGTCCCAACCAGAAAAAAACGTCCCAGACTGGATTCAGCAGCAGCAGAAGCACCTGGGCCCAGAGTCCCAATGACAAAAACAAACAGAAAAGCAGCTGTGCCACTCCTACCTGGTGATGCAGAGGGAAGCCAACCCGTCCTGAGGAACGTTGTTCCTCGGCCGCGTGACAACAGGGTGGCGGGGGAGC
>NW_009698402.1:117819-163024 GCF_000703405.1 Apaloderma vittatum
AACCCGTCCTGAGGAACCTTTCTCCTCGGCAGCGTGACAGCAGGAGGCAGGAGCAGCAGCAGCACAGGCAGAGCTGACACCCAGCCCAGGACAACCCTCCCAGCACAGCAGCACTCAAGGCCCCAGGGCTCTGCTCAGGGGCCCTTTTCTACTGAGCACCATGGCAAGGAACGCTGGCATTGGTCCTTTGGGCTCACCTCACCCATCCTCTCCTCCCCACAGGTACAGCTGCTCCCTCCCCGCTTGTCATTGTCCCCAGTGCAGGGAGCAGCAGAGAACTGCCAGCCTGGGGCTCTCACCCCAGGGCTTTGGGCAAGAAGGAGCAGCAGAGAACTGCCAGCCTGGGGCTCTCACCCCAGGGCTTTGGGACTCCAGGGATCTGCATTCAGCTCTTGCCACAAACTCAGTGTGTGACCTTAAGAAAACCATTTAATCTCCCTATTCCTTAGGTTTCTTTCTGTCAAGAATCTTACTTTCTCTCAACTATTTTTCTACCATGTTGGTGTAAGATACAAGCTTTTAGATAGAAGCTCTTAGATATAGTCTCCATCTCATCCTGTCATGTTATTTAGCAGAAGGGAACATGGATCTTTGCAGGGGCCTTTAGAAACTAGAGCAGAGATAACGATAACAACAATGACAATGGGAAATAGCATCCTCGGGACTACAAAGGTGATTCCCTGTCTTCTGATTTCAGTCAACATAATCCCCACAGAGAATCAAAGTGTTGCAGTTATTGTGTGGTCCCACTAGGATTACACAAATGATTCACCTACAAAATACATCATCAGCTAGCACTCCTAAGATGATGATTTGAATGTGAGGGTGACTCTGGGGCTGTCACAGATGTTGAACATGGAGTGTAACAAGTCATGTTCGCCGGCTTTAAACATGGTCCCTGCTGCTTCTGATAAAATAAGGTCCCGGCAACCTGCAGCTTAAAGGCTGTGGCACAGGCAAGACTAGTTTTGAATACATCCATGTCAAGATGCCAAACCAAGGACATAATGGCATATGTCCTGTAGAGACAATGGGACACATCCCATTGCCATAGTTCTGGGAGGTGCTTCCTTCACTCTACCCACAGCGAATGCTAGGATTTGTATCACATGTTATTTCAGAAAGCATCCTGCGCTGTGAGAAAACACCTCCCCCAGGCTATCCAAAACCTTCAGCCACTGCCATTCAGGGCAACCTCTATCTATGGAATAATTACTTTAATCAGGAGATGTGTTTAGAAATAGGATATGTGCAGCTGTTGTGTGGTTCCCTGCACTTCCTGGAATGACTGCCTGAAAAAGTGGATTAAAACTGTAGGTGGAAGGGTAGTTGCCATGGAAACCACATCATTGGAAGCTTCATTTCAATCCTTTTTTCCTACTGATAATTTTCTACCCACTTTACCACTCTGAACAGGTACCATTCCATCTCAGTTCTCCCTTGCCTTCATCAAACTATCTGTGATGTCACAAGCCAGGAACCAGGGTTCGGAAACAAACCTGGCAGAATGAAATATGGGAAAATAGGATTGAAGTTTTGTGGGCTTCGTGAGAGGAGCTGACTTCGATTTTGTCTCAGAGGCCAAGCAGGAGACCTCAAGGTGTGGGAGGAAGTGACTCTTACCGGGTCAGTGCTGTCAAAAGCCACCTCAATCCCTGTAGGACTGTGCTGTGAGTGTGTTTCTCTGATGGTGCGCAATATCATCTGAGATGTGTCCACCACAGAGAGCAGTACTCTCGATTATCTTCAGAGGGTCCTTCCAACCTTTACCATTCTGTGATTCTGACTGTCCAGGGACCACTGGACACTTGAGTAGTTCTTTATGGGCTCATGGTGCTCTGGGAGTGGGAGAAGAAATGTTAGGTTTCTATCAGCTAGGTGGTATTTCGAAATAAGAGGGGCACATGCCTTGGAGTATGTCTGTGACAGTGAAATAAACCCAAATTAGGTCAGCTTCTGAAATGAACCAGTGCAATGCAATTCCCGGTCCCCGGGACTGGGGTGGGATATGAAACACATTTTCTGCTGCTGGAAAGGGAGGAGGAAGAGATGTTGGATGGAGCAAATTCACCTAACAGGAAAGTTAAGCAGGGTTTGGATGTTAGTTTGCCCTGATTCTGGCGGAAGGTGCTAGCCAGTCTCCATCAAATGCAGGATCTTATTTTGAAGTCTTGAATACCAGAACTTTTGAACACTTCTCCGAACCTCAGCAGGCTCATGTGCACTAATCCTGTTTCAAACCTGAAGAGCTGGATAATTGTAGCACAGAAGGTCCCTTTGGAGGACTTGACGACAGTTTGCTCTGCAATGTTGCAAGCCAAAGAGAGAACCTAAAACTTCATTCTCTGCCTCCTTGTTAGCTCTGTGCAGCCAATTCCTCCAGACTATCCAAGCTGTACAAACTTGTGTTACCAGATTTGTTTGGCTGTTCTGGGTTTCACAGCTGTGACTTCAGGGCTCTGGAGGTCCTCTCCAAACTTCCTCTGCTTCATGTCTGGGATGGAAACCTTGAAAAAATTTAATTAAGATGAATAAATTAAAGAGTAGGAATGAAATCCAGCTACTTTCACAACAGCTGTAATGCAATGGATCATTCCTTGCTACTTGTTTTTACAATGATCCCTACTATTTGTGACAGTTCCACTACTTCATTAATATCATGTATTTCATTATTATCTGCACAGTTTCTGACAGGTCATCTGGCGTTTCTGGGATTATTTCATAGAAGGCTGGAAGCCCGAAGGTTCATTCTGGGTGTGCTGAAGCACAAGATTTGTAGCAACCCTTAAGCCTTACCATTCACCACTGAGATTTGGCTGATGAATTTACTTGCTCAAGGGGGCAAATTCCAAATGCTACAAGATAAATCATCACATTAGCTATTTTTTTTTTTTTATTTCTTTCCTCATTTCAGGAGGATTTGGGGTTTGGAAAAGTTCAGTTTAGTCTAGCACTCCTGAAAATGGAAGTCCTCTTGCCAGCTTGGGCATAATATAGTCCTTTGCAATACAAACTTTCAACAATCTCTGTTCAGTACTATCACCCACCCTAACATGGGTGAAAAATTTCTGTTGAAACCTTAAAGAAAATAAGTCTAGTTTTACTACAAGCCTTTCTCAAGCTCCAAACACAGATGTAGCAGGTAGAAAAGCAGCTTAATAAAAAACACCCCAAACCAACCCAAGCGAAAGATCTGCATCAAAGCAGTGAAACTTCCCAATCAGCTCCATTTACACTGAGGACCAAGGTACCACTGCTTTAAGAGAGCAGCCTGCTTGACTCACCTCTGTGGGGCTTTGTGTAGATGTCTGTGTAGTACCTCTGGCCAGGGTTACATGGTCAGTCAGCTCTGTAATCCCTTTCAAAGCTTTAAAATCTATGACTTGCCAGTGCTTACTCTGTGAATCTAGTGGTTCTGATATTGGTACACTCATGATATTGTGTTATTGGTTCAATACTCTATTTTAACCTGCAGTCTGTGCTTAACCACATGGCTGATTTTTATCTCCTCTTCATTGTACAGAAATACACAGGTGATTGAAACTACCCCCAGGAAGTCTGGTGTGACATTCAAGAATATATTTTTAAAAGTTATCATCAGCGTTTTCCTTGCATATTATTGTTCCATAATTAAGCAATACATGCGGCTTGAAAATCCCTAATAAATCTTAGCATGATTTATGGGGATCATTTGTTTCAACTTTTTGTTAAATGGCAGCAGATTTGGAGCTTTTATTACAAATTGTTTTCATTTAGGCTTTAACCACCCTCTAGCCTCTGGATAAAGCACTTATTTGCTGCATGCCATTTTTTATCATTTAGGTGCTAGACCTAAAGCAAAAATAGAATGGAAGAACAGTCCCAGTGGAGAGAAGTAAATGAGTGAGGCAAAAGGATGAGGAGGAGAACAGACAGAGGAGTAAATGAAGAGGCAGATTGGATGACCTCTACAAAGCTAACTGGAGAAGCTATGGTTGAGAATGGAAATTTCAACCTCATGTTGTAAAATTGCAAGTCTTGGCATGGGTTTGTTCTTGGCTAGCTTTGAAATGCAAGTTTGTGTAACAGGGAGATCGGAGATTGTAACAGGGAGTGACTGTTTCTGATGCCCAGGACACATGGCACAGACCCATTCAGCCACTCCAGGGTATCAGTGTAGGTGCAGTTAACCTGAAACCAGGCTATCGGCGGAAGAGGGCCACTAGCCTAGAGGACAAGATCACACCTCAGGAGTCATTTGCATCCACTTTTATCAAGCGCAGCAGAAGGCCGTGGTTCAAAACTACTAAATACAGTCTAAACTGGTCCTGAGATAATGAATTATCTGTAGATTAACTTGGGTTTTTAGTTTTGCTTCTCCTCAGAGAGTTCCAGTGCATCCAGACAATATTCCCAAACCCCCAGAGCATAGCTTTGTTCTGGTTATTATTCAGTTAAAAAAGAAAAAAACAAGCAAACTTTCCAGAAGGTGCATTGTTCGTTATAAGCACTTTTCTATCAATTACTTTCAGTTTTGGACAAAACCAAAACCTCGTGGTTTGAGAAACTAATCAAACGAAGTGAAAAGCAAACAATTGGGACTAATGAACCTGAAGCTGATCAGTCCAAATTATTGTGTAAATATAGCACTTAAGAGTAATGAAGCTACTTACACTGCACTGGGACTGGTTTTAGAGCTATTTGCCAACCAGAGAGCAGTCTAAATTTGCAGCAAATGCTGGTCCTGATTCATTGCTGTGTTTTCTATCCCCGTGTGACTCCTGTGGCTGTATTGCAGAGTAATGAATCGAGTTCATTACTAAAGATGAACAGTCCCTCTGCTCACACCAGCCCATCACCTCCCTTTCGGAGAGGTCTGGCAGAACTAAGTTGGATGTTATGCAAAATTTAAGTTTCAGTTTTCCACAGCTGCAAGAGGCAGTTGGTGGGATACAGGAATAAGAACAGAATCACCACCTAGCAGCTACCAGTATTTTGCCCCAACTTATGCCACAAATATGGCTTGGCCTTGTAGGCTTGTCTCTGGTTTGGGTCCTTAGAGTGCTCCTCAGAGACATCTGCAGAATGACATCCTCAGTTGGGGGTATTAGGCTCACAGAAGTAACTCCAGAGCATGACATTACCAGAATTATTTGGCTTTCTCTATACTAGCTTCAGATTCTCATTGTGCAAATGAAAACAGAATCTAAAACTGAATTGGATGTTTCTATGCCAATTTAACATTGGAAACTTCAAATGCCTGTTTAACTAGTTTTAATACTAACTGCAGCCAGCAAGATGAAGATTGCTTGGCTGCGAAAAGAGAGCAGGAGATGTGTAAAGGTGAGGTCAACTACAAGGAGAGTTCAAACCCCAAACTACTTTCCCTTCTCTGGATGGGGAACAGCTAGAGCCCTGTTTTTCCAGATCAGAAATCTCATTGCTAGCTACTTGCACATCACATCCAGAGCCCTGTGGTTGGGATGTGGAAGGATTTATAAACATGTAGGCTGGACTTTTATTTTCAGATAATCTAGTTTAGTGTGACAAATAGCCCCATGAACAGGACACCCGTGGGGTCTCACCCTACACGTCACTTGGACAGCCTCCAGCTTTCCAGTGCCTGAGGTGTTGGCTTTGTTCCCAGCACTTTCCTCTATCTGCAGCCCTCCAGCAAGTTTTCATCACTTCAGCGTCTTCTGAGGCAGTGACCTCAATGTACTTGTCACACGGTGTTCTCAAGATAGCCATGACACCTAGCAATGTGCCTGAGTGCCAAGCATGATTTAGGAAGTTAGATGGTACTTCACTTTCTTTACCACTTCACTGCTCCTTCTCCTTGCTGCTCTCTTCCTCCCTCTTTCCTGTTCCACCCAGGGAGGCTTTGGATGAGGTTTCATGTTGCTCTCCACACACTAACGCTACTACTCTCTTACTGTGTAATAACTAGCAGCCCAGTCAGCTCCTCCAAGAGTGAGTTTACTTTTCTGTGAAATGGGGATATCATTTGCTTGTTCTGCTAGACAGCTTCAGGCACAATGTCTCCAATAGTTCAACCAGGATTAAAACACCTCAGAAGGGAGTTTCAATACTACTTGCACCAGACACCTTATTTATCTACTTCTCCATGACCACTCAGCTGACTTCCCACCAGCTCAACTGATTCCTTGCCCATTGTAAATTGTGAAACAATGGAAGGGAACCATGTTAGCATTTATACAGAACCACGGCAGCATGATTCCATATAAAAAATCCTGGCACCCCAAAGTCCCAAACTTTTCCAGTTGATGGAGTGAGTGTTTGTGCGAGTATCAAAAATTTCTGCTGGGCCCTACATCAGTCACATGAGGTGGTCTGAACTGATCTCATGATTTCAGGGGTATCTTCAAAGAGGCTGCAGCCCATCTCAGGGTGCAAAACATTATAACAGCAGGTTGGAACTTACTGAACAGTTGTGTTTTGGTTTTTTACAATCAGCAACAATAGGATGTACTGCAGTGGGTAGATGGGTGCATTTGCCAAGGTGCAGTACTGATTTTGTCTGGATACTGTGGTCAAAGCCTTGTAGGCACTTACACATGCAGGAAAGGCTTTCTGTTAATGCAAATGTGCACAAGGTGACATTGATGTGCATGTATGTGTTCATACATGCGACACACCCTTATATGTTGCATGCAAGAGCAAATGCTGTTTCACATCTTACACTGACATTTCCATATGAGGAAGAGTTTTATCTAATCACTTTCTGATTATGCCTGAAAATTCATTGAAAATTGCATTCTCTGAATTACTGCAGTCCAGTTCTTATACAGAAATCACTAGTCTATGGAAATACTCTCTTTTTTACCAGCAGATGAAGCCATATGCTCATCCAGAGGCAATTACTCTTCTAATACAACTTCTATAATAACCTTAAACAGTGCAGAATGGCATAATTGTTTGCTTTAATAAATACTTCAGAGCACTTTAGCTGCACTGTAGAATGGCTTCAAAAAATCCTGTTTCAGCTTCTTAACAGTCTGTCTGCAGTGACCCCTATCCTCCTGACCATTTTTTTTTCCTCTTGGAATTTTGCTGTGACATGCAAACAGCAACGTTTTGAATCACAAATGAGAGGAGTTAAGAATTCTTTTCTCTTTCTCTTTTAAATGATTTTTCATCATGTGTTGGAGCCAAGTATCTATCAGGGTAAAATCAATAGCAGCTCCCAAGAACTAAGAGAAAATGCCCCAGACTTAATACGCTTCATGTGCAGCCGCTGCAGCTGTATATCTAAAAGGAAACTAATAGAGTGACTCATTCTACAGGTTGCTGATGTCTGAGATAAGCTCATTGTGAAAATGGTTAGAAACAATGTAATTCTTAGCATTGCAACCAAAGTAGGACGCCTGCTTCTTTGCCTTCACACATATGTCAGAGCACCACTGTCTCTCCACTCTCAGTTCTTAATATCTGAACACCTGCACATTCTAAAACAGATATAATCAAACAATTTCTTTCTTCCTTTCTTCACTCCTGTGGGAATGCATGTGGAAAGTTGTATGCTGAGAGACAAGGACAGATAGGAACTGAAGAGACATGTCCTTTTGCTGAAACGTCAGCATCCTGTTCGTTTGAGGCTGGAGGCAAAGGTCAATGACTCTCTAGTCATTTTTTTTGTTTTCTAATATTTCAGGTGAGTCCACGGCTTCATTTCCCTCTCTCCAACCCCACATGAAGCAGCCACTGAGTTGGGAAGGATCTTCTGACTGGCAAGAGTTATTATTTAAAGTATAATTATTCATCTGAGCACTAAAACTTCATCGAAGACCATTTGAGTGATAGCCTTGACACTGATCTTGTATGTAAATGCAGCCTTTGCTCTTTAGGACTATAGAAGTCAGGTACATATGGTTCACAACTTTGGCCCCAGTAGCCCCATGAAGGGTAGGGCACAACAGGACTATTAGCTGCATATTAATCAGCACTGGAGAAAACAGCAGAAAGATATTTCTTCTCTCCCAGGTCCTGTGATGTGATCCATCCAGATTATAAAACACACCCTGTGTCCGGGAAACTGCAACCAAATACCACCCAGAGACATAAAATATTGTGTCTGCAGCACATTTAACTAGTATGTAGATGGACAAAACAGCAAGAGTATTACATATAATTCAGGAACATTAAAGAAAATATACTACTTGCTGGAAAGCATAGTGCTGCTCTCCATCTGCCTTATCACTGGATTCCAATGGTTGGGTGCCCACAGACTTTTTGCATTAAATTTTACATTGATTTTTATGACCAGTTATTACATGTAATGTCTAAGCACTCCAACTGCTCTATCTCCTCCCTGGTGTGGTATGAAATAAAGTTCATGGCAGTGGTGTAATGGATGAATCAGACCAACTCCAGAAGTGGGGGTTTATCAGGTAATTATTTGAGGGGATTCCCAAAATGCGCTCTTTTATGTCTACATATAAAAATTGCATTAAGTTTGCAAAGAGCCAAAACATGTCATATCATGGGTTCCCAGTGCTTATTACTTCAGCTCCATTTCTCTTTCCTCTCTTTACCTTTCAGAGGAGCATTTCTAGGCCTCTGCTTTGCTGGGAGGAGGCCAATTCCAACATCCCATCCCTCACAGCCCAAGGAGAATGGGATGCACTAGTGTACCCCTTTCTGCAGCACATGTAGGTCCTGAGCTGGATGCTGGCAGGGCACAAGCTCTTTAGCAGCCAGCAAACTCAACGTGTGCACACCTCCCTTTATAAGCTATAACACGGATTTCAAAATCATTAAGTGCTAAGGCTGCCTTAGCAGATATTTAGTAAAGATGTGCTAATACTGCCTGCACCCTGGGACCTTCCCTAGAAGAAAGGCGGTTCTTGATGATGACTTCAAGGGTAACTTCACCCTCACCTGGAAGGTTTAGTAAAGGATGGGTCTGCATAGGTTTAGACCGCATATTTGCACATTTCAGCATTTTTTCCTTGAAAAGATTGCACCACTTAAAAAAATAATGCACTGAGATACTTGACAAAGTGAGAGTAATGAGTTAAAAAGAAATGGAAAAATTCCTGCAGATTTCTACATGGCATTTGCCTCTCTGGGGTACAACTAGGTGCCTGGTGGCTCAGACTGGAAGGGGGAGCAGCGTCTTTTGATTGCTGTGGAGGGAATTGTGCCTTTTCTATACATCTCATTTATGTCTGGGAAGAGCTGGGTCCATTGTCTCAAAATTGCTTTTGAGATGGGACAGGATGAAGCAGGCTGCAGATGCATGAGCTATTAGAGCTATTAGTGATGGTGATGTTAGATAGTATCACTTGTCGGTCTGCTTTACAGTTATAAATGTGTATCATTTAAAATACAATAAGGGGCCAGATCCTTAGCTGGTGTCTGACATCGATGCACCATGTTCCCGCTGCTGCAGTGTTAGCATTAGTCACTGTCTTCCCAGGGAAGTTAAATATTTAAAAAATTTATTGTTGATTTTGAGATCCAAGCTACGTCTGTAACATCTGGATTCACTGTCCCATCATATCTCCATGGGACAGTATTTGATTGCATACATATTGTCCTGAGATTACAAATTGGGAGTGGAAAGGAGGGTCTAAAATAATAAAATAAGACCTTTTTACTGCAAATCCTCCAGGAATGCTTGCTTGTCAAAAGACAGAATGTTAGAATTATTTTAACAATTCAGGGACCAAGTAATCCCTTTTCTGCCAGCCTGGACATCTTACTTCAGCAAATGCCAGTTGAACATGGGTAAAGGAAGATGAAGAGCTCTATAAACCACAGTTCTTGGGTTTCACGTCACCTACGTGTCTGCATAATGCCTCTGGACCAGCTGCTGAGTAGTATCTCTGGTTTCTAATCCACTAATTTCAGAGTTCTTTTGTGCAGATTATTGCTAAAAACTTCATGTAATTAATATCAATTATTTAGATTTGCAGTTTAATCAGTGTCAGATATTTTTCAGCTCAGAAAGCAGCATTATTCCTGTTGCTTTTATTATTAATTACTAGTCTCAGTCACCCAAATAGATGCTAACAGATACAAATGTCGATTCAGTTAATACTGGGGCTATTCATGACACAAGCAGATAAAAGCCAGGAAATTCATGAGAATCACATTTTTATTCTTATTAGTCTGCCTGAATGTGTGCGGTCTGACAGATCTGGTCTCCCTGTATCTTCAGCATCCCTTTGGTGCCAGGTAGCTGGTGCATTCAATTTAGTTTGCTGGTGAACCACTCTAAATAAGTACACATTTAAATGTTACATTTACTCACACAAATTATGTCATGCTCCTCCTCCTACTCTAGATCATTCTCAAACCTAGAGTTCAAACTTCCTACCATTTTATTTTAAAATATATTCAGCTGGCGCTTCTGGATGTGAAATGCAGTCAGAGAACAGTCAATATTTGTCTATGCCCATTATGTTAGGAAGCACAGCAACATTTTTTCCAGTGAATTTCAAAGCCAAGTGGATACTGCCCCACGACTGAAGTGCTAATGGAAAGGTGCCACAGAAAAATGTGTGGTTCACCCAGGAACGTGCAAGCTTACCTTGGCAGCTCAAGGAGTAGAGCTGACATCTCTCAATCCCAATCACAGGCTCAATTTAGGCTCAATTCTCCGACCTAAATCACCTCATGTTTTACTAACTCTGGCTATTTGGTCACAGCCTCCTGCTTCCCTTCTTGCAATGCCTGATGTCAGCTAATTCAAGGTGCTGCAAAAATTAACCCTGGCAGATGCAACTATGTGTTTGAGATTGAGACATTGGAGGAGGGAAAGCCAGTGCCTGGAAGATGGAAGCAAGCATGCTGGACTGCACAGCCTTGGGTTAGTGTGAGTATGGCCCAGGTTTGGGGAAGGAGATAGGCATTTGCCACTGCCAATAGATTTCCAAGGTTTGAATACTGTCTGGGCCACAGTTGGAGGCAAAAGGAAAATGAGGGAGGGCTGCAGGAGCTAGACATGTTTTGGTAAATATTCCAGCTAAAAAGGCATAGATAAGTAGTGCCAATAGTCTCATAAGTTCTTGGCTTATGACATGGCTTAATGTAATCTGTTTAGGTATCCAGTTTCATGCCAGATAAGTTTGTCTTTTTCATTTTGGGTTGGGTTTGTGGTTTTGTTTTTTAATTAATTTTCACTTTTCACAGCATCCAGCCCTTTACTATATGTGAAGTTATGTGAAGTGGCAGAAATCATTTGTCTCTGCTGATGATAAGAAATTCTACCAGCAATTTTCTGGAAAAAATTTATAGTCCACATACTCTGCAATAGCAGCAGGAGTGTAATCTGCTGGCAAAGACATCATCCTGTGTCAGAAACATGAGGCTTACTTTATATCTCACCTACCCTCTTTTGCTGAGTTACAAGCAGTGAAGGAGACAATATAGAGCACACAGAATATCACAGTGCTTATATTTCCAGACTGTGTAAGAAATTGTAATTATGGCACGGCTTATTTTACAAGCACTTGATTTTACAGCCTTACCACCCTTCCAGTGGAGTATTTTGCATGTAATGCAGTGTCAAAGTATAAGGCTGGGCTGGCCACTAAACTGACAGATTATCTCCTTGATCTCGCTGCCACCCTCCCAGGGGAGGATAAGAGGAGAACCAGGGAGAGAGACTTTGAGGTTGGAAAAATCTTGAATCAGTTGAATTAAAAAAAAAAAGAAAAAGTAAAAAAAGATGCCAAGCTATATACATATATATATATCTACAAGTATGCAAATGCACTCAAAGATACAAAAGAATATGTTAAGATAGATGACAACAAGGTACCAAGCAGGAACAAAAATTTTGAGAAAAGAAGCTGTGCCACTCCCACCTGGTGATGCAGAGGGAAGCCAACCCGTCCTGAGGAACGTTGCTCCTCAGCAGCGTGACAGCAGGAGGCAGGAGCAGCAGCAGCACAGGCAGAGCTGACACCCAGCCCAGGACAACCCTCCCAGCACAGCAGCACTCAAGGCCCCAGGGCTCTGCTCAGGGGCCCTTTTCTACTGAGCACCATGGGAAGGAACGCTGGCATTGGTCCTTTGGGCTCACCTCACCCATCCTCTCCTCCCCACAGGCACAGCTGCCCCCTCCCCGATTCTCATTGCTCCCAGTGCTAGAAGCAACAGTAAACCTTTTATCCTTTATGAAAACAGGACGTGCAGGACTCTCCTTCTCTCAGTGATGTGGTATCATAGAGGTATTTAGATGTTGAACTCCTCTTCAGGTGTCCCAGAGCTACAGCAACTGCTGACACTCAGATATAGGATGTCAGACCTGGCCATATGTGGCTGCTCCAGACCATGTGCACAGGCAGGAGCGACGGAGGGACCCTGGCTTGCCTTCAGAAAGGGTCCAGGGATGAGAAAATAAGGCTCATGACCTGCTTGCCTTTTTCTTAAATCTGGATGATACTGCCAGTCTTCAACTTTTTAGGCCAGTAAATGCATGCAGAAAATTTTAAGTGTTTTTATTAGAAAAAAAATGGGAGAAAAGAAAAATAGAAAATCATGCCCCAAGTAATGAACAGTTGATAATAAACTTGTCATTTTGGAGGGAGAGAATGTGGCATTCTGCACTTTCTAAGAGAGCATCAGCAGAATAGGGCAGAGAGAATATTATCTCTAAAAGCTATGCATCATTCTCTTAAAATGTTAATGTCCCATTTCTAGCTGAACAAATAAACCCGTACAAGTTGGATGCAACTAGTACTAATGAATCAAGAGTGCAGACTGGGAAAATAAAGAGCCAGCCTCTGACTGCAAAAAAGCGTCTTTCAAGAGAAAAGAAAAATTAAGTCATTATTTAAAAATTGTTCCACTAATGTGCTGTGAACAAAGGGCTGTTAGCTTGAAAGAACCACACAGCTTTTATTTTAGAGTACTTTGTTTGCAGCAGTATTATAAATAAGACCCTCAACAAACCTTTCAAACAGAGCATGCGTTATTAAAAAATTCAGAAGCCTTTTTCCCTTTTACGACTTCCTTGAGATGTTTTTCTGTTTTGCTTCCCTAATATATTTACAACGAGTATGTAGTCTCCACATGGTTTAACATCCAAATCAAAGACTGGATGGAGGCAGGCAGCGGGATTTCTTGCCTAAATTTTATGGTATTCATTGAGTTCCTAGTGCCACAAGATCCACTGCAAAGGTCAAGATAATGCAAGATCTGATCTCATACATGCTCATGTTGAGTGCAATGTTGAAAGAAGACTCCAGGCTATTTTTATCATTCAAACACTAAAGTTTATTATCTGTAACGCATAGAAGCTCTAAACAAGCTTGTGGTAGACTCTACAATCCACCAGGAGTTCTTGCCCTCAGGAAGAGCTAAATTGGACAAAACCAGAGGAAGGTGATTAGAAGGCAGAGATGAAGTGATTTGTTAAGGGATGCAGAGTGGGTCAATGGTGGAGATGTAAACCTGCATGCACTGAGTTAGTAATAGTGTCCTTACGGCAGTACCTTTGGGGACGATGCTAGGTTTTGACATAGTATTTTTTCAGCAGAAAAGTGCCCTTGCCTTGTGCCAGCTGCACAGCTCCAGGAAGCTTGTGTTACTGTGTTTCCCATGCTGAGATCTGGAGATCTGCTCTGGGCACCATTTCTGAGTGCTCTGTTCTCTTTCTGATGCCACAGGACCCTAACCATGGGATGGCAATGCTCAGTCCTACTCAAGCTGCTGGTCTAAACACCTACAGAGCTCCTGAAAAAGATGGTGAAAAGCACAGTCATAGACATAGCTGTCCTCAGGAATTCTGATCCCTGTATTACACAGGAGCTTCAGCCTCCTTTTTTTCCCATTGTGGTCTTCAGAATAGACTAGTTCATTCTCAAAAGCACTGCCTTTATCAAGCTGCTGGCTTCCAGCTAGTGCTCCCCAAACACTGCAGTTTCTGTTCTTTCCATCCCAGAGAAATTTCAAAAAGACTAAGCAATTTTAGAAAAAAGACCCTGCGATTTTGAAATTTCTCATGAAATGAAGTTTTCCTTCCCCAAACTGCTTTCGCAAATTGCCTCATTGGAACATTTGTTGGTGTATAATATAATTCATATGAGAGCCAATGTGATGAGGCTGAAACAAAGTGCTTCAACCTTATCCAAGCAGAATGTTAAATAAAAGTCAGATGAAATTGATACTGTTCCTTGAAACATTCAGATTTTCAGAATCAGCATTTTCTCATAGAAAGCTGTTCCATATCCCCTGCTGGCAGCAGGCTTAGAGACATTAGGTTTCTCTGGAAAAGCTTTAGAAGCTGGGTATTATTATTGTTATTATTATCATCAATAATACACAGAGGAAATGGAGCTGAAAAACAGAGGCAGGAGGGGTAGATTCCAGTACAACTTTCTATGTTGTGTAGTAATATCATTTTGGATTCACCGGGTCTCCACCTTTCTTTGCCTCCTTGTTTCTATACGTGGGTACATGAGGTGTACTCAGCACATTCCTCCACTCCTTGGCGGATTCATTCACCTGCTTCCACTGCCTGGCACAACATCAAAACTAACTCCTTAATGCTTCTTTTGTGCTTTTTGCCATTATTTTTTGCCAACTGGATAGAATAGAAAGGTAGCACCAATGCGCAGGAAAGGGAGGTCTTTGAAGGGGGGTGAGCTCAACAGCACTCCAATTAGCTAAGCAAGGTGGACTCGTACAGTGTGACAAGGCCATTGCTGTTTGCTGGCTGCACAGATTCAGTCAAATATCTGTTGACAAGCGCAATTTAAAAGTCTTTAGGATGGCTGTTAGTGCACACATGCATGGTTGTGTGCCCATTTGCTGAGCAATCCCATTAGGTGTCTGAGCCTGGAGGGCAAAGAGCGGTAGAAATGAGAACAGGGCAGGATAGCATGGGTTTGTGTCTCATGGCATAAATTGTTCACTCAGGCATCGGCAATGGTTTTATAGCAGGAAACAGAAAAATGGGCATAACTCTCTGTCTCTGAGGGCTTTCATCCTGGCTGGGAAACCTGTGGCTGGCTGCAGGGCTGCCATTGCCTTTGCATGCTATTAAGTCTCCAAATGGTATCTATAAATGTATTTTCCTTTAGAAGGGATTATTGACACACATGGCTGGCACATATCTTTCCAGGCTTGTCCTTCATGCGTGAAATGTATTGTCTTCCCCTTTAAGGAGTTTACTGCCTCACTGAACTTTACATTCTGAAAAAGAGGCATTTTAATCTCCCACACTGCGGCGCTGCTAAGTGGTTTCTCATTTGACTTGTGCTACTCAATGGTCTTTCTATGTTGACAGGCTCTATTAAGTCACGGGGAGCTAGTCTGAAACTCTTCTAAGCTGTTATTTTCAGTAATAACACTCCTATTTGTTCCCCAGGTTTGCTGCACCCACAGGAGGTGGGAGGAGATGTGGAAGCACAAATTCTCATTAAAAGAAAAAGCGATTTTCTTTGGGAGTAGGCTACCTCAAGATGATTGGAAAGGAACAGAATATGGGTTCCAGTCTGAGCCAAACTGAGACTGGAAATCTTTAAATTAATCAATTCTCCTCTTGAGGATTTTTCCAAAATGGCATTTATCACTCACAGCCTGTCAGGTAGTCTCTATGAGACTAAAGAGTGTCTCAATATTTTACAGCTGAATGTTTTAAGTGTTCACTTCTATTCGTATTGTCTCTTCGTGTGGAGTTTATACATAAACAAATTGTGAGCAATCATTTTTCAGCATTATTTTCCCTGTGTAAGTCACCAGTCATATGACTTATTTCTCTGGAAAGGAGTGGGGGGAAAAAAAAACAACACAGGAAAAACCTTAAGAAAACTTTCCATGGAAGACAGAAGAACATCCATTTTTTACTGGACTCATCTCTTTATCACAGAAAGGATGGAAAAAGACAGGTCATGTGTCAGCCTTTGCCAGTGAGATTGTTAATGTTGGAGGAATACGAAAATCTAATGACAGGGAAGCCACCTGCTGATGATGCACTTGGACTCCTCCTGACTGGGCAAATCTGCAAGTGAAAGCCTTTTGGAGCTACAAGGTTCTTGTCACCAAGACAAGACAGGGAAATAACAGGAGGGGCTGGAAGTGCTGTCTTATGGCAGTGGGCAGCCACCGGGCAATAGCCTCAAAAATTGGCTAACTCTGCCTGACACTGCGTAAAGATATTCCTCACCAATGGCGTCATGTAGAAACCCAAAAACCATATTTTCCCCACAGATGTTGCTCTTCCCATTTGGTTTTCTGGAGGATGAACTCTGTTTTGTAGCATCAGCTTTATCTTCTGACTTCTCCAGAAGTGCACAACAGGGAGAAGCTGATGACTGTCCAAAAGGGGCCTGGTTTCTCCCAGCCACTGACTCACACAAAGCTTCTTGGTCCAGCTCCAGCTGGAGAAATGTCTCAGGCTGGAGGACACCGCAACGGCACTGTGCACAGAAAGAGTCTCCAAATATACCTGTCTTCATGAGCTTTGGCTCACCATTTTTTGGGCTAGTCATGATGAAATCATACATGCATATAGTACAATAATAATATCAACCTGATAATGGCTAGGGAGAGGATAAAAAACATGGGCTTTATAAAAAAAAATTATCTCTTTTAACAACAAATTGTAACTAATTAGACTTTGAATGGGAAATCAAATGAAAGTGCATGAAGGCTCAATTTTCCGTACAGCTGACGATCTGACCTTTTTAGGAGTGGGAAAGAAAATTATTTTTAATTAACATGACTAATCATTTCCTGTCATTTTCAGATAATTGGCTTTGTCGAAAAAATGAGATGTTTTTGGGGGAAACTGGGGAGGGAGGTGACAGTCGCAGCTCCACTGCCACATTTAACCTTTTAGCTTCTGCCTGCACAAGGAATTTTGAATCCTTGTTAATGCAGTGAAGAGGCTTTATATGGAAATTGGGTGCCATCCCCCTCCTTCTTTCCATATGGCTCATAGAAATTCATACATAGGGAAAAAAAAATACTTGACACATTGCTAGACTTCTTTCACTTTGAAACAGTCCTTTATTAAAAAACGCAGAGGAGACAGTTTAGCTAATAGACTGTTTTCTGGTACATCTTGAGGTCACTCACCTGGTCTAGGACACAGGGTCAAATCTTCAAGTCCTTATTAACATCTGCTCAGGCTACTTATGAATTTGGCTTGACTGAGTGTAGCTGACTTTTATTCTAACTGAACAGTGAGCAACTGAAGGTTGCCCGAGTGACTGCTGTTTCATAGTACCTGCTTGCCTGAAATGTGGAAGCCTGTAATAGAAATATTAAGTCATGAGATGGGACTTCGGTCTCATTTAAGCTGCAGTGAAACCTGGAGTATTGGAGACTTTCCTAGGCAGTGGGCCTAAGGTTTTAATGTACACTTCAAGGGATGGGCAGAGTGATTGACGAGAGACCAAAGGAATGCAGGAAGAACAAATGTCCCCAAATCTTGACCTGCAAGCAAAGACTGAACAGCCTGGGATCGCTCAGCCGAGAGAGAAGTCAATGGAGAACTTAAATTTTGAATAACATTAAAAGGCACTTACCTCTGCTTTCAGGTAGTAGGGTAAGTAGAAATAGGAGCAAAATTGCAGCAGGAAAGATTCAGCGTAGAAATAAAGAAAAACTTTTGAGTGATGAAGAGATTAGAGCACCAGGAATACAGCAGAGCCCCTGTCTCTGGTAGTCTTTATACAGGACAAACATCTGTCAGAGATGACATGAGGACAGCTCATACCGTCCTGGGGCAAGGAAATGGACCTGCTTCTTTGCTGAAGTGCCTTCCAAATGTTATATATAATTGCATAGGAAAGGAAACATTCTTGTTTGATATCAGCAGCACTAGATAAGGCTTTAAAACAGCAAGCAGGTTTTGGAACAGAAGGAAGACACAAGCACGTAACAAGTGAGTAGCAATGGACATTGGACGTAAATGCAGGCACGAAAAAAAAAAAAGCATTCTGATTAAGTAGCTGAGTATACACGCATTTCTTACCCCAGCAAGGAGCTCTGGACTGTAGTGTGGTGCCTGCTGGCGCAGTGCTCTGCTGGGGTCAGGTGCCCAGTGGTTTCTCAGGCTCTGGGGTGGTTGCTGGTGCAGCCGTAAACTGATTCCTGGTACAGTTTGCTTGACTTGATATTGTTTGGTTAATATGAACCTGATATCTTCTGGTCAGCATAGAGCATAAGACCAGGCTGATGGCACTAAGCTGGTGTCTCTTGAAATGACAAGTGATGGTGTTCGCTGACACAGGGAAGGAACAGCTCAGCCTGCTGTTTCCTTCAAAAATCTCTTTTCTTCAGAAAAACTGAACTTGTGGCATGGTTCTTCTATTCTATCCCTACCACCAAAACTAAAACCAGAGATATTTGAGTTTAAACCAAATTTGTACTCCATGTAGAACAAATATCTCTGACTTCAAATTTTTCCAAATCCCTCTTTCTCCTGTTGCCCCCACTTGTAAAGCACTGCGGTTTCAGGAGGATGAGAAACAAGCAGGATAAATGTCTAAACTATATAACAACAGCAACCCCTGTCCCTTCCTCTTCTTTAACTGATATATCCCATACCCATGTAATCCCCTATTTTATTGATATTGAAACCATGCAGTCATTTCTATTCATGAAGCAGATCAGAACAAGTTCCACTAATGACTAAGAGATGTATTTGGGAGTGTAGAATTCTGCAAATTAGCAATCAAACACAATAAAAAAAATCAAAGATACTGCATTACAAAATACACTTTGTTCATTTATTTTAACAAGTATCACTTATTTTCAATTATTTACAGTGCTAGTTAGCATACTCATAAAAGTACTGTGGCATATTGAGTTTAAAGTAATGGATTCTTAGTGCTGAGAAATCTCAGCAGAGCACTCTGTTATTAAACACTGGCAAAAAAATGGGAAGAAAATGTTATGGTGGGTTGTTTTCTGGGCTTTTTTGCTTGTTGTGGAGGACTTCTTGATGGGGTGAAGATAATTGGGTCTGCAGATTAAGTGAGTTAGGAATTAGCTGAGTTCTCACTGTGAACAGTTTTGTGAATTCCCACATCACACTTTATGTCTTCCAGCTCCTCTCTCCCTTTAACAAATCCAACATTCAGGACCTTATCTCTGGGTGTCCTTTTTAGTCTGAATTCTCTGGTTTTCTTCAGCTGCTCATCATTTAAAGACAGTTATTTTTTTGGCATTCCATTTCCTTCTTTTTTCCTCTTTTTCTGGCATCTTTTATAGATGGTGATAAATGTGAATAACAATGCACCCAGTGTGAAAGGCAGAGTGTAAAACCCAATTCCATTCGATTTCTCTTTTATTCTAACTTTAAGCCTCAGATTTACCCACGTCTCACTCCACTGAACCTGTCACCTGAATTAAACAGAGACTCTTAGAACTGATTGTTGCAAGGAAATAGATCTTAGAAGCAAGAATGTAACAGCATCTTAAAGAAAATTTCCTAATAAAAGTTGTACCTCATTTAAATTTTATTTCCCACCCTTGAGATCTAGAAGCAGCTCGACGCTAATCAGAAATGGAGAAAAGTGACCTTAATTTTGGATGATCTATTTTCAAAATCCTGTTGAAGGCAGCAAAATATCCCAGCAATTTGCACATCATGTAAATGGCAGAGAAAGAGAGGAGCAAGCCGGCAGGGAATACTGAGACACACTTGTCCGCTTTTACGCGTCACTGCTGACACCTGCTGCATAACCGCCTGGCATCTTCCATAGCCATCGTCCTGAAAACATGGAATAAACTAGCTCCTCTGGCTCAGTAAAAGGAGAACCTGCTTTTATAGCATTAGAGTCGCTGTGTCAAACTTGGCTGCGCTGTGATGAATGAAGCAGGTTTAACAGAAAGGAAAAAAACCTCCAACTGTCTGGGTGGGGAGAAGAGGATTTTTCCAACTGCAGACTGTTGGGGTTTTTTTGTTTGTTTGTTGGGTTTGCCCCCCCCTCCCAGTATTCAGGGCTTTTCCCTGTTTTTTCAATATTTGCTTGGCATCTTGGTAACCTGAGCTTTTGTTCCACTATCTCAGGCTCTGCACTGGATGGGACTAAGATTCCCTTGGACCCTGGCCAAGAAAGAAGGTATTATCAGCAAGTGATGCTGCAGTCAGAGTAGATCAAGGCAAAGGTGGTTTAGAATATAACTGACCATCTCAAACAACGGTTGTTTGTTTAACATATCTTGCCTGCTTGTTAAATCAGTATGGGTTAATCTGGTTGGTGGCCTTCCGCCAACATGTGGGAGTTTCTCTGGCAAAAAGTGTGTTTTTTCTCTCTGTTCCTGCTGTAAAATGAGAAGTTCTCACCTGCCATAAACCATCATGCTGTAAAAAGCTGCTCAACACAAGGAGATGCCCAGCAGTGTGACACAGTAAGCATTTAGGAGTCAGCTTACTTTGGCATGGTGATACAATGAGGAATCTGACGGACAGCTTGTATTAGCATCCTAGACCATGGGAGGGGAAGAAAAAGAGATGCAGAAGAATTCTCACTTTAAATAGATGCTTGATAAAAGAATAGAGGTAGGTAATGGGTAGATTTGCTTTGTTAAGGAAGTGTCCATAGTATTTGCATTTTATAATTGTTTCTGCAAAGGTTGGTGTGAGCTGAATCTCAGCTCAGTCTTCTTGCACTTTTTCATTTCTTCCTGTGTGGAGTGGCAGAATGCTAAATAGCTATGCTTCCGTCACACCAGGGGTTGCAGCGTGATCTCTAGTCATTCTTCCACTTAGTGGCAAACGAGATGCCACCTTACCTTCACCCCCAGCAAGGGTCTGGGGGTGCAGCCCAGCAGGAGCCATCCCTGGGGACTACTGCAACGTCAATGCAACTCATCCCCCCGCCCTGAACAAAATAGACCACAATTCTCTGCATTATTAATCCCACTGTGATTCTAAATGTCGTGCTATTACTGTATGCACAAAGATACTTGAAGGTTTTCTGATTTCAATTATGATTATTATCTCCTATGAGAGATGTTTTTTCTGCTGTTGAGAAATTGTTTTAACTGATCTGCTCTGAAACAGCAGCAGACAGCAGTAAATAGTCCTGTTTGTATTAAGCGTGCAACCCTGCTGGGCTCTCCCTCTCTGTTGAGGTCCCCTTGCTTTGTCCCCCCTCTATGAGAAATGTCCCACCTCTATGAGAGATGGTGAGAGACTCTCCCAAGATGGGCTGCAGGTAGGAAGGACTGGACACACTCTGCCAGAAACACCCTCTGATGAAACACTGAGGAACAGCACCTCCTCTGCAAGAGGGACACTGCAGAGACTGGGAAGTGATGAGACTTGATATGGGCACAGGCAAGGGGAATTCATCTGAAATGGACTCACATCATTGTTCCATTGAAGCCATCTGTGAAAGGGACAACGATCTGATCAAGCTATGGAGTCACCTCCTCTAGTCTCCAAGAAATCTGGAAGGTCCCAGTGCAGGTGGCTGACCACAAATGATGTGGTTTTGGACTGTCAGTTCTCTTCCACATTTAATTTGCACTAACTTTTGTACTACCTATGCCAAGCAGAATTCTCAATTTTCACTTTGCAAAAACCATCACTAAAAGTTTTACTCTAAAGGACATTTGCTAGATATGAAAATAAGTCAAATACATTGGTCCTAGGCCTATCAAATCACACCCCAAATATTAACACATTCATGTGACCATTCTCTGAAGGCATCACATGCAGCAGGAGTTCACAGGAGCATTAATGCTCTGAGAACAGTAACCATGCTGCTGCAATGCCATTGGGAAGAGCATGGTGACATCAGGCAGCATGAATTTTGAGTCACCAAGCCATGCTTGGGGCCATCAGTGGGACTGTAGCTCTAATTTATGCATGTCCTTCAGGGAGCAGTACTTAGCATGACATACACCAGAGCAGCAGCAGCTGAGCTCTAAGACCAACTAGCAGCTCTCTAGGGGCCCCAAGACCTAAGCTCCCAGGGAACAGACATCCACACTTAAAATGACCAGAACAACTCCTCGTCTCTCTGTTGGTCTCAGAAAGTTGGCCAAGAGCTGAGCTGGCCAGGAATAGAAGTCAAGAGAAATATGTTTATCCTGCTACTCCACCTGCACTATGGCTAAAGGGTGAGTTCACTGCAATCTCCAGGGTATACATCTTCCCTGATGCTAAAAATGCTAAATATTCAGTGTTGCAGACACTTGCTGGTGTCTGTCCCAATGTGCCAAGTATGCAGAATCTAACAGGTACCACAGTCCCAGTCACTTCATTGTCCTCCTACTTCTGGATATGAGCTTCCCTTTCCCCCATGACGGTCTCCAGGAATTTTTTTGCCACAAAAATGTAATATTAGAAACACTTTCATTACAAAATGACTTTCTCTTCCTTCCTTCTGATGTCCCTTTCCTGAGGTGAAGCATAAACAAAAAAGATGAAGATGCTTATAACCCTCAGGGTGCCACTGGCTGCCATTTCTTATGAATGCTTTACAGAGCCTCCCAGATGCACATTAAGCTTGACGTGGACTCTCTAAATCTCGAGAACATTTAATAAATGGGGAATTAGTCTGACTAAGTCTTACCGGAGATGAATTTCTTACATCAATACAATCTCCAATGAGTACTGCACTTCATTTAATAAATGTATTTATTAAATACATAAAAGATTTGTAAATGGAGCTCTTGCCTTGCTGAACCTTATTAGCTTCATTTTTATTTAACATTTATTTTCTTGAGATGAGACAATATTTGTTAAATCTTGAACACGTCATTGCAAAATCCACCGATGGTTTATTCAGTCTGACTCTAAATATTAAATTTCAACATTTGCTAGACCTGGCTCCTTGTTTAATCTACCAAGATCTCTAACAAGCACAAGGAAAGATTTGCTAACTCAAAAATAACTATTATCGAATCTCCAGTGGGTTTGTAAAAATCTACATAATATTTAATAAATCTGCCCTAAGATTTGCATAAATCTGTTTAACCTCCATTAAAACGAGAAAAGGAATTTGTCGGAGTCTTTGTTGGATTCATGCAAAACTCCACATATATATCAGATGCTACCAAAATCCTATTAAACTGCCATGTGAATTTTCTGTTTCATTTCTCATCATGGCTGATTATTAATGTATTTGTGCCC
The DNA here is from genome assembly GCF_000703405.1 of Apaloderma vittatum. Lineage (NCBI taxonomy): Eukaryota > Metazoa > Chordata > Aves > Trogoniformes > Trogonidae > Apaloderma > Apaloderma vittatum. Next base: position 140,876 of record NW_009698402.1, read on the forward strand.
AAATAGCAGCCCTCTCTTTCTAGGCGTTGCAGGCCTCCTTCTGTCCTACTCACACTCTACTGTCAGAATTCAGCTGGTGGGAAATTACGTGTCACTGCTAGAGCTGATCCCACTGCATTTCTGTTACGCCACCGTTTAGATCGCAGCCCGTCGTTTTGCAGACCTTTGCTGGGGATGCAGAAATTGCCTTTGTCAATTTTGTACATCCCCTCTAAAGGGACCAATTCTAAGGAAAAGTAATCATGCTGTATCAATAGCAGAAACAATGTTTCCTCACCTCTTATTATCCCAGCATCTCGCCAGACTAAGGCAGCCAGAACAACAAACATTGTACTTCGTTTTCTACCTGCATGCAGAGCATTTTTATGTCTCTATCTGTTTCCACCGTTTCTGGGGCAGTGATCCCAAATTATGCTTGGCTCAAAACCTCTGCCAACTTGTCTTGTAGATCACCCTGCACCCTGATCGTAAAATTTCACTTGAAAAGAGGAAATGAAAACAATTATGGTTTTGTGTGCTTCTGTATACCTCTCCCTTGGCCTTTCAGAGTCCAGGGATGAGTTCAGAGCCCAGGAACCCTTCAGCACATGGCCAGTATAGAAACATTAAGTGGGTAGGTGAAAGCAGTCTAATTTATTTGCTCTGCATTTCCAGCGTTTTCATTCCTTGACAGTTACCTTGAAATCCCCTCTTTTCCATGACAATTAATGCAGATCCTTATTTTAGTAGGTCTGACCTTGGAGCAGGTAGCAAAGGGTAGCAGATGATATGCTGAATCTCTCAATACTGGAGATGGAAGTTCAAACCTGCTCAAGGCTAGAGTGGAAATGAGCTCAGCCATCTGAATCCTGTCACCATTTGTCAACAGCGTGCAATATCCCACTATTTTTCTTGCTTGGCACTCTGTGCACAGAAGGAGATAGCAGGAACATGATGGTGGACAGTGCTGTTGGGTGGGAGGATTCATCACCTGAAGAGCAGGTAGTACAGTAGTGCAGAGGGAAGGGGGCTTTTGCTGAATGCTTCCAAAATGTGGGGCTGGGATAGCCACCAAGAGCAGCGCTTCTTGGAAATGCACTGGAAGAACTAATTGTGGTACATAATGGGCAGATTCATCTCTCCTTATAGGAGTTTCATAGCAGTGTTATCAGACTCTTCCTTTATTGCTTATCAAAATCCCCTTACAAAAACATGATGCCAATATATTACTTGAGTGCTCCAATATGACAGTGAAGAAGACCAGACAGGCCAGACATGACAGACAACTGCTGGCAGCTAAAGCTGCTACTAAAAATAAAGGAATGGATTTATTAAAGGGTTACAGAGAAAGGTTCTGCTTTCCAACTGATCCCGTGTACAGAGCCCACATATTAAACATTTCGGTTTGAGCTCACGTAAAATATGTAAGTCTCTACAGATTTGTACGTTTGTCTGCGATAATTTGCTACTAGGTTCAGGCTATTCTGCTAGTGATTTATAGTCTTGGATGTTATTGCATCAGGTAGTAGAGCCAACTTTTAGACAAAGCTGGTATAGATGACACAAGCCTTGTACATCTGGTTTTTTTTAAAAAAATATCATTTATAGAGTGGCAGAATTGTAGGAAATTCTTGAGGAAAGCAGAAAGAAAAGACATGGGCAATGTAAATACAGACACTCAGAAGTGGTCAGTGATTTTCTGAGTGTCTTAAGAAATGCTACTACATCTATTTTTGGAAAAAGCTGGGCATTAGCACACTGAAAATCTGTCCTTTTCCATGTGAACTGTGGCAGGAACACGGCATGGAGATATGCAATATATATATCTACTTCTAGAAACCTAGCCTTGTGAATTATTAATAAACAAAAGTGACAAAAAAAATACTCCCTCAAAAGATCTATATGCTAACCCATTTATTTAACATATGAGCTGTTTTATCCTGAAAATAAAACATGTCCCAGCCAGGCATAATTCTGCAGTTCCTGCTAATACATGTCTAGGTATTGAGCTTGATGAATATAGGAAGTCTGGATACACAGTTCTGAGATCCTGCAGGAGGACAAACAACTCCTCATCCAGTCCTGACCAGAACTGGATTTGAGACATGGCTATTTAAGAATCCATCTGTAACAACGAGCACAATTTAATTCAATTCAACAGTCTTGTAGGTCCGAGAAACAAATAAACAAAGCCTTCACTTCAGTAGCATTAGCATTTATCTTGAGGAAAGCCAACTTCGTAAAAAATGAGGCAGAAAATCATCAACAGCTAAGAGGGCAAAAACTTTTCCTGTGGCGTGAACATTATTGAAAGATCACATTAGATGCTCACTAAAATTTATAGCATCAAAAATTGCAGAAGGAGCAAATACAGGGGAAAAGGCTATATTTGATTCAGCTGCAAATTTAAAAAAAGATACTTAAAGTAGAAGACATCCACTGAAGAGCAGAAATTGGTCCAAAAAGAGGAAAATAGAAAAGAGCAAACTTGGCGAAGTTCAATGTAAAATTTGTCACAGGGCAAAAAATTTTTTCAGAAACAACTCCTGAAAGGCAATGGAAGTAACAATTCAAGCACATCAGAAACAAGAAACCTGTCAGATATTTTACACTGGCAGTTCATGATTAGGGTCTAATGGATGCTCAAGGAAGAAAAGCCTATAGTGGAGAAGTTTAATAAATTCGTTTATCAGAGTTCACCATGGAGGAGGTCAGCAGTTTAAGAGGGACAAATCTGAAGCATTCTCTGTTTGAAACAGAAGTAGAACAACTTTCAGAGTATTTTTTTACAAAGTGAATGGCAACAACCCTTCCAGACCAGAATATATTCTGTATTGGTAAATGTAAAGTGATGCACATGAGGAAAATCAATTTTAATTGTAAATATATAGGAAAAAGGTTCCAAATTAGCTAGCATCTCTCAGGTGTTACCTTGCAATCACTATGAATTTCTCTGAAAAACTCAGTTCAATGCTCAGCAGAGGTCAGAGGCATATAGAGTATGTTAGCAATAATTAGGAAAGATCTAGAGTACAGAAGAAAAAGTGTCATTATACTGCGAAATGGCTCACAGCCTGATTGTTCTGGTTGTGCCATCTCAGACAAAAGTTCTGTAGAAATGGAAGGGGCGCAGGGATGGCTGGCAAGTATGACCAGATGGGTATGGGGCAGGTCCCATGCACAGAAATTAAAAGGTTAGAGTTTATTAATTTGGAGAATACATGAGGGGTTTACGTACGGTTATATAAAATCATAAATAATGTGGAGGAAGTGACCACAAAAAATTATTGATTGTTTCTTGTAGGGCAGAAATAAGAGGCACCAAATAAAATGATCAGGCCATAGATTTAAACAAAAAAAAGGAAGCCCTTTTCCACATGTAAAGCATAATCAAACAATAGAGCTCATTGCCCAAAGTATAAATGGGTTCAAAAAGCAATTAGACAAATTCATGGAAGAAAAGTATATCAAGGGCTTATTAAACACAGTGAAGTGGATCCAAGCTCCAATCTGGGACTCTCATAAGCTGTGGATTACTGGGAAATGAGGAGAGGTGTTGGCAGCAAATTTTCTTTCTCTGCTTTTTCTCTTTCTTATATTCACTTCTAAGCATCCACTACTAGCTGTGGACAGACACTATTCTGCTCCAGCTGGACATTTGCTGTGAGACTGGAATGTTGTTCTTAGGCTGTTATCTTCCCTGTTGTAGGGACTGTACAGAAACCATTTCCTATAACTGCTAGCCTTGCTTCTCCAAGGTTGCTTCCTTTCACTCCTCTCATAGAAACAGCTTCAGAGGCAGAAAGCTGCTGCCTCTCCAGGAAATCTTGTATAAGCTAGAACCAAAGCACAAAGGTAGGGTGTCTCCCTGGTGCTGCATTCTGCAGCCAGGAGCCATTGGTGCCTTCAGCATTCACGTGAAGTCAGGGTCTGGCGGGAAATCTCCTAAAGGCTGCCCTGCACATGAGTGACAGACAAGGCAATAGGTGCAAGGAGGATGCTGATGAAGGAGCATCAGGTTCGGTAGTCCAGCCAACACCCCAGGGATAAAACTGCTGCTCAGACAAAGCTGTTGCTCAAAAGCATTCTTTGGTTTGTCCACTCCCGACTGAAAAATGGCCATTAATTCCCTTCACAGATGTTTTTGAAACAGAGCTCCAAGGTCTGTGTGGTGGGTCCAGAGACCGACAAATATGTAGCAGCGTGGAAACCTGGAAGCACCACACCACTCTATCGCAGTTAATCTTTGGAGCTACTTAATCATACAGGGCTTTCAGTTACAAAGGTCCTTTTTAATTTAGAGTGAGAGTGCGTGCTAATTAGCCTTAACCAGATCATTGATCTTAGGGGAATATACTCTACAAGAATCTACATCCATCTTGCATACTGGCGGGAGGGAAGGGCTGATAAACCTGACATCTCATCTCACAGTATTAAACAAGGCAGGTTAATACTGACCTGCTAGGGCCCTTCATGTCTAGCTGGCCATGGAAATGCAAGGCCATTTTCCCCATAAGCCTGTTTATACCTTTGGATTCAGTAGTGTAATTGCACTGGCGCAAGTGCAGAATTTTCATCTCTACCTTCCTGTAAGTACACAGATGTTCTCCATGACCTGCCATCCACTTCACAAATATCACCAAGATTTATGGAGTTTCAACAAGAACTTTGCTCCCTTCTTGATTCCACTCCTCCGTGTCCCAGGTCAATGACTTGCTGCCACAGTGAGAGCTTTCCAGCTTTCCATGGGCTGCAAGGATGCAGATGCCGAGAACCCAGGATGAATAGATTCATCTATGGAGTTCCAACAAGAATTTTGCTCCCTTCTTGATTCCACTCCTCCGTGGGGTAAAGCTCCAATCCCAGGTCAATGACTTGCTGCCACAGTGAGAGCTTTCCAGCTTTCCATGGGCTGCAAGGACGCAGATGCCGAGAACCCAGGATGAATAGATTCATCTGAACGTCACGTGCCTTGCTTCAGGATTGGAGGGATAGAGGCCCTAGACAGCCACTGTTTCACAGTAACATTTTCACAGCCAATCTCTTCAAAATGAGTGATCACATTACTTAAAAATCATTCAGCGCCTGCCATTTTATCACGAGTCACTTGCTATGACCATGCCTGTTCCCAATATTAGGCTCAAACCCAAGGTCAGGCAGCAATTGTCATTTCCTATCACCAGGTATCAAGGCCTGTTCAACATTAACTCTGCAAGCGTTTCCACTGTCCTTAAATTTTCAAATTTCTGCTTGGAAAGGCTCTCTTCTGGCTTTTCAATAACTTTTCTTCTTTTTCGTTTTGCAAAGTTCGTTCTTCAGGTCACTCTTCATAGACTAATATTTCACTTTCCCCTTATAGGCTTTGTGGAAGACAAAGGGGAATCAGGTTGGACCTCTCCCCTACCCAGATTTCCACTCCATGTTGTTATTGCCAGGTTGTGGGGTTTTTTCTTTTCTTGTTTTTCTTTTATTTTCTGAGTCTCCTGCCAAACATTTGTCTGCTTTGTCAGTTTTTTATTTATTTTTTTTTTCTGGGAAAAAGCCTGTTTAATCTTAGCAAATGGGTTTTTTCCACTTCAATAGCCTCAAAATTTTCCCTGGAGAGCTGTAAGCCCTTTAAATATATTTAGGTTGCCAGATTTCTTATGTTCTCTCTCCAGGAAGCCAATTTGCCTTCTAAGCTCTCGAGAAAGGGCCAGTCTCATCTTTTCTTGCACTTTGAAGCTGTTGTACGCCACCTTTCCTCTTTTCTCAGTCCTCCTTTGGTTTAACACTTGTCCCTGAGGTAGCATAAAGGCCAGAAACCCTTCCCAGGCTTGTGTTAAGCTCTTTATCCACTCCGGATCTTTGATCCAGTATCCATCAGCTACTTGTTCTGGTGTTTCACGACAATTGTCCTCAAATGCATTGCTGTGCACCAGGATGAAGATACTAACCACAACTAAATGCCTCACTGGTTGTGTACCCTGCTCTGATTCAGAAGCTCCATGGGAGATTTTCTTTTTTTTCAGTATCAGCTCTTTAGGAAACTCTGTATGGTCCATTATCTCATTTTGTCCATACAAATTCTTGTGAAAGACAAAGATATTGCAAAGTTCCCTTTTCTCCTGCTATGCTGAACATCGCTGCTGGAACACTTGCTGGGTGTGGAAATCCTAGGACAAAATGGGATCCTGGGATGTGGACAGATCCTTATGACCCAAACCTCTTTTCCAGTTACCTTGGTTTGTTTCTGTACCATTTGAGCATGATCAGATAAAGATACAGTGTCTACCAAGTCTCACTGCAAACACAGGGATGAGCCTTGTTCAATTACAAAAGGAAAGAGGTTCCTGTGTACAAAGTGAAGGCAACACAGCTTGTAACATCTGTAACTGAACCCGCAAATGAGTTGTATAATATGTGACCTCTGGGACAAACACAAGTCCCTTCTTCAGATGTTGGCAAGTTTATAAACAATGTAAAAGAAAAAGAAGGAAAAAAAATGCAGCTGAAGTGCTCTGTGATGACCTGAGGAGAAGGAAGATTTACTCTGCTGACTGACTGGCTTCATGGTGAGATTGGAGCGGTATAAGTAATGTATCTTCAGACACTGGGGAACAGGCATGGCTACTCAATAAAAAGTGCTGTTTATTTTATAATCAACAGTTCTAACACAAGAAACTCTTAGGTTCTCTTATTCATGCTGATAAATTATTTCTGGGATCAACGACGTTCCTTTTACTGGCCCAATATTTAACATATATAAAAATACGCACACATTAATGTGCTTAATTAGCATCTTTCCAGGCAGGAATTAAAAACATGTTTCACACATTATTCCATAAATATGTCAAGACCGTTATTACCCTAAGACAAGCTTTCGGTAAGGCATTGCCCATCTGGTGTCATTAAGGTGCAGAGGGGATTTAAAAAGCCAAGAGTGCATCTAGGAACAGACTGGGGGTGTCGTGATTTGTGCTCTAATGTACGTGTGTTCACCTCGGAATGGCACAGGACTGCACTGTGCCAGGAATGCTGCTCTTGTCCACTCAGCATCCTGGAAACGGGGAATTATCCCTTGGGCTCATCAGAAAATGGAATTTACGTTTTATGCAGAAGGACAAGATTTCTCTGATTGCTTTAATCATGAATCAGAGCAACAAGTTAAAACATCTAATTATTTTTTAAATAAAGAAAATGTTTTGAAAAGATTTCCTTTCAGTCTTACCGGAACACTCAGCCATGATATTCTATTGCTTGCAAATCCATTCAGATAATAATTCCAGTGCGCTCATGTGCAGAGAAACATGAGATCTGTTGCACTTAAAATCTCAAGCCACTGCCTGGTTAACCTGGAGCTCTGCAGCGTGACCTTGGGACTGAATGCTGAAAAAGCAGCTTATGAAAGAAAAGGTTCCAGGTGTAATTACGGCAGGAGCCTGGCTACTGAAAAACAGAGAGCAAAACACAAATAGGATTAGCTTCCATGAAATCTCAATGATGGCTGTGTAATTTATACAGGATTCTTTGGCTTGTCCGCATCATTCTCACTTTCCGGGCTCCACTCCTGTTATAGCAGGGCGTGAGAAGGCCACTGTTGTTCTCCTGCCAGACCCAATAGCCTTCAGTCAGATTTAAGAGAAAGTGGCTGTGGGAAATGAAGATTAACACTCCGGGGACAGGTGAGATTATCTCATTGAAGGTCATTATAGTTTCCATAAATCAAATATACATGTCTATGTATACATACACTAATGTCCAGTAGATCTATAGCACAAGGTATAAATGGAAAGCCTGGGGAATATTTAATCACAAGGACTTATCGTATGGGTCTGGGTGAGGCAACACTCTGTGCAAGCGGTGATGCAGAGGACTAGCTGGAAACTGCTAATGGAAAAGCAAGGATGTGTGTGTGACAGACACAGTGTGTGGGTCCATGTGAGCATAACTTTAAGTTTTCTCAAGAATCAACCAGCAATTAACAATTCCACAATCTATTAATAAAAAATGTTCTTTCCATGGGTGTTCATGTTACAGGAACGAAGCCCTGAATCCAAATGCTCCCTTTATTGATGTATTTGCTTCCATAATGAAATTTCTGTAGCCTAATTTCTTGAGAGCCCGTTTTTTGATTGCTGTGTTTAGGACAGAATTGTTGTTCTGAGTTGTGGATGGCCTCATTATTCACTTGAGTCTATAGGGCACAGTGTGCATACTAAGTCTTCCTCTTATTTCACCTGTCACCACAGAGCCACAGACACCAGACTCAGAACAGCAATTATCATTAGAGATGGACCAGAGCAAGGGTATTCAGAGGTGGAGCTTGGCAGGGGACAATTCACTTGGCCTGGCCGGACAATGACTGTGCTCTGGTACCACAGCTTGCATCTGAACAGCTCCAAAACACTCAGGCGGGATTTAAAAGAAAACAAACCACTTCCCTATTTCCATTCTGCTTGGAATTGCCTCCAGCAATGCAACCACAACCCTTCCCTGAATTTCCCCATTAGCAGAGAAAGTCAATGGCAAAGTAAAGGGCTCTGTCAGAAACTGTGTCTCTTCTCTAGCAGTAGTGAACTGCGTATCTGATTGAAATGTGAAAAGCAATTTTCTGGTCAAATCTGCTGCTAGCCTTCAAAATACACAAAAGCAACAAACTGCAGGTTGAGCACGGGGCTGAAGCCTCTGGGTTCTGCTTTTTGTTTTGATCTGGTGAGTGTCACATCTGCAGATGGCTGGATGGGGCTGTACAGCAGCTCGCAGACAAGTACTGTGTATGCTGCGTGCATTCATTCCCCTTGTTATGTCCAACTCCAGCAAACACCTTCTGATTGTGCTTCTCTAATTTATTTTTCTATCTGTCCGTGATCAGCTACGGCTCTGCCTGGCCATATGTCTGCCTCCGGAGAAACCATCCCTTCAGCCAGGCGAGGACTTACCTGGGCTGGAGCAGGAGAAGGTGAACAAGTAGCAGGATTGCTAAGGAGCCCAACATGGGAACTTGCTGAAGGACTTATTTGCTATGGATTAATGAGGCCCTGAGCTCTGTGCGCTGTTCAATGTTGTCAGAAACTGAGAATTTGCATTACAGGGAGGTGACTTTCCTCTGCCTCCTAAACCCAGTTCTGGCTCTGTAGTCTTTCTTCACATTGTATTTTTTCTCCTTAGTGCAGTTATTAAACAAAGTGAGAATTTGAGGATTCATTGTACAGGAGGAAAATTGAATCCTGAAGAGGGGCCCATCCAAACATGGCACCTCTTCTAGGGTTCCTCTGCCATTGCCTTTTTGCTCTTGCCCATAACGGCTTGTGCCTAGAAAGTGTAAGGTTCTGCAGCTCACATGTGAGCTGGGTCAGCCAATCCTCCAATGCCGTAAATAGAAGGATAGGCATGAATTACTCAATAGTGTCTTGGCTAGAGCAGTGCTGCTGCAGCAATCCAAACACCTGCCAGCGATGTCAAATGAAGCACCGCTCACTTTTCCAAGGAGACTTTACATAGGCTTGTACTTTTACTCCTGTAATAAACCTGACAACAATTGTTTTGTACATGCCTTTTATCAGACCAGCAGACTGTCCTAGGAAATCATTTCCAGACAGGCTGCCATCAGGATGCAGGGGTAGGCAGAAACTCTGAAAATCTGGTGGTGATCTTGGAAGGAAAGAGGAGAGATGGGATCCAAATCGGATCATCCTTCAACTTTGCCAGCTCAGCCTCAGCCTCTTTTGCTGGCAAGAGTGATGTAAAAGAAGTGGTGGATGACATAAAGGAATGTAATAATATGAACGTGTAGAGGCATCACTGGTTGCTGGCATGTCTTGATTTCAGTATTATATCACTACCAACCGAGGTATATTTCCTCCCCAGGAGAGAATATGATCTAAATAAGATGGCAAAGGAGTAATAGAAAGTATTATTCTTCCAGCATTACAGATAGGCAGCTGAGGCAAGCAACTAACTCACACCTCTTTAGTGAGTCTGCAATAGAAATTGGTCTTAAATCTGCATCTCCTGGGGCCTATTGCAACACTTAAGCCACAAAAACAGCTTCGTTCCCCATGGGCCGGCTTTCTTCCCTGTACAAATGTTCAATCAGTGACTAGTTGTTCTACAAATCAGGCCTGGCCAACTCAGAGGACCAGCGTTTCTCAGGAGGCTCTCAGTGCTGCTCACTCAGAAATGCCTTCAGCAAGTTAGAGAGTCAGGGAGGGCCCTTGAAAAAACTCGCAATTAATCCCTCAGGTTTCATCTTCCACTTCACCTAAACAGTGACTTCCCACATGAACCTCACAAGTCAGCCACACTTCATTTAACGATGATTTTAGTATGAGTCATACACGGAAGTAGCTCCATGCCAGCATTTCCAAGCCTCCATCCACTAGAGACGGCTGAGTCAGACACACTCATATCCCCTCCCTCCATGCCAAGGAGTGGATTTGCTGTCATTCTTTCTGTCCATCTTTCCTGTCACACTTTTTTCCATCTTCTCATTTCCTTTAGATGAAAAAAGCAGCATAAGGACAGGGCATGTTTTACCTTGTGGTTCGAATGAGACTGAGGTTGTCTTTAAAGTCTGGTGCCTGATGGTTTGAGCTGTCTGCTGCAAACCAAGAAAAATTAGGTAGAACAGGGTCACCCACCACTTTACCTGCTGACCATTTTTCAAAACTGGAGATATAAGTGGTCTTTTTGAGCAGATACAAATTCATACAGCTAGTAGTTGCGCCTGTCTTTCCTGCCTCCCTCATTTGCAAATCATGTTTTGAGGACGTGGAATGAGGCATGAAGTGAAATGTTGCACATATCCCACCTGTAAGCTTTGTGTGTGTGATTTTGCCAACCATAGCTCTGAGCATGCTAATACAGTGAAAAGGATAACTAGTGAGAAATGAACCTCAGAAAGTACCAACAAAGATCTAGCTGTCTGGGCATCTCTATGAATCCTGTCAGAGAAATCTGAAGTTCTAGCATCTGTTAAAATGTACTGGAAAGCTTCTGGAGGTAGATTCCCTCATGAGCAGAGGTACGTAAGTGGTTTTTTTGTTTTGGTTGTCTGCTCGCGGTTCTGGAAGATCAGAAAAGAGATTGATTTTATGGTAATCCAAAGTACATATTTTGAAAAACATTCTCAACAGACAAAAGGTAAACTCGCAAATTGCAGTGATTTTTGGCGAACTAAACCAAAAGTTTGTTTCAGCTTTTATTTTTTGGGTGTATAACCCAAAATAATTTCATTTTTTTTTTTTCTCCTCTAGAATGTTCACTTTCCTGAGCTGAAAAAAAAAAAAAAGATTAAATTGACCTACATTAATGAAATATCTGGAGTAAATTGACCAAACTGTATTTGCTATTTAAGAAACAAAATCAAAATCCTTTCATTGAGAAATTCAACTCCATCAGAAAAAAAAAAAACTTTCTGATGCCATTTCAGTTTTATTGTTTTATTCAGGATGCCATTAAAATAACTAAAGTGAATGATTTGCCAAAATTGGCTGGCATTTAGTTTGCGCCACATATAACTTCCCTGAATTTGTTTTTATTTTACCTGAACATTGCTGTCAGCTCTTACAAAACAGGCAGTACATTGCCTTCCTTATTTAACAGAATTTTAAAAGAATTTGAACGAGCTTCTTAAAGCAGAACAAAGCAATTAGCAGGGCAACATCAGAGATAAATTGTTAATAGGACCTGACCACTTAAGATCTCTTAATTCTGTGTCTGGATGCTAAATATTGGTAAATCTAATCAAGGCTGGCAATAAATAAAATGTTTGTGACATCAACAGTTCTGCCTGAACACTCAACATGGGAAAAGCAAAGCTCTTTATCATCAGTGTGGAGACTTTGTTATCTTGGGGGCATGGGAGGCTTGCACAAGCATCTAGGAATTCAGTTCTTTATTCAGATCCTTGGCTAACGTTTTCAGCACTTTCGAGTTTGCAGATCTTGGCTGAAAATCACACCCTTAACACACTCTTTGCTATTACCAGGGCAGGATAGTGACTGTAGAGGTCTAAGTGGTGAACACCACGAAAACATCTTTGCCTTGGCATTTCTGCACTCCTCACGCAGAGTGGGAGGAGCAGCAGCAAACAACACATGTATTTTAAGTTATCTGTACTTTCCTTCCACCCCCTTTTTTTTCAGTCAGAAAAGGCCTTTGCTTCTGAATTTAAATGAAAGGATTGGGGGGAAATAATTAAGGAGATTCATAGTTTATCCTTTCCCAGCCATTGGATTTTGGTGCACCACCAGGGCAAATACTGCGTTAGCCCTGGTGAAAAAAAAATAAATCAGCAAAACTTAAAGAAATAAGCCTACTGAAGCAGAGCCTCATCATCATCACAAAGGCTTCAGAGCTCTCATTGTTTGCTCACAATATGCAGGCAGCTTAATGGTATCCAGAGAGCTTGCCCTGCTTCGCTTATTGATGCAACTAAGATCACAGCTTGGTCCAGGAAGACCCAATTTCTTAACACAAACACTTGCCCGTGCTCCCCTTTGGCTTTTGGACGTTCATGAGCAGAGGAAAACTGGAACCACGAGCTAAGCATCCTGCAGCGTGAAACAGTTACAAGACATCTATGTGGCAGGAGATGAGACTCTAATGGATAACTTCGGAGGCGTGCAGGAGGAGCTCTGCTAAGCAGACAAGAGGATGGGACCCTTTGGCTAGCCTTCAGACATGCCTCTTCTGCCCTGCGTGTGAGCCACGGACAGCTGCTGGGTTTCTCCAGTGTGCTAGCTCTGTGTTTGTCACTGCTCAGCCTTTCTGGCAGATCACCGTGTCATGCTCAGTGCTACAAGTCCCGGCCTGCCATCCCAACAATGCTGGCAAAAAAACCCCATCAACACGGAGTGAAACACTAGCCTGGATGGAAATCAGCTGGTGAACTGACCCAAAGCCCAGGGGAAGAGCCCACCCAATCGTCTTGACAGGCAGCAATGTCAGGACCAATCTGATAATTATAGCTGTTTTGCTCAAAGGATATTGTAATTTACCAAAAAAAAAAAAAAAAAGGAACCAGGAGCTTGAGGTCAGAAATACTACAGTTTCTTTACAGGAAAAAAACTGGCAAAGGATAAGCAGAAATGCTCTCTACCGAAGTACATTTTATCTTTTCTTTTTTTTTTGCTAGGTACCTGTTAATTAGGATAAAAGTGGGAAACACTATCTAACAAGGTTCCTGGGAGCAAACTGGAAACAGCATTAATGAATTCAGCATTACAAGATGGTTCCTAAGCAACAGAACATTTCAGTTGAATATTAACCCTAGTCAGAAGGAGAGGAAAAAAATGGTCTCAAGAATAACCTAAATGTCAGTGAATTAAGACAGTGACTTTCCTGTGTAGAACTGCTATTGGACATCTTAAGGCTAGCATGGTTTGGATAATGCTTGAACAAACTGCTGTGTGACAGTTTAATAGCTAGACTTTTTGGAATTTGTTTGCTTCTTTAGTATTAACCATAATTACAACTGTTTATTAGCATCTTAGAAGATGAGATAAATCACAATAGAAAGGCGTAAATCCTGTAACACTAAATTTTATAGAAATATACTCTCACAAGTGTACCATCCATGAGTATGGTCTAGCCATGATGTACTTTTCAGGTAGAAAATAGATGAACAGTGCAAAATAGCAGTACAGGAATTAGAGATTTTCAGAAATTAGAGTAACATTGTAAGGATTCTGTAGCTATTTGGCTATCTAGTGTGTAATTTGATGGGCACAGTACACAAAGTGGGGTCACATATCTGAATATCGGTTATCACAGATGTCAAGTAGTAACTGAGCAGCTGACTAAGGTGACTAAATTCATTAAACTATGACAGTTTGGTCATTTTCAATCATATTATCATAATCCCAGACAAAAATCAAAAGTCCATCACTCTCTTTGGTGCCTAAGCAGGATTTAATTTCTTAAAGGCATGTGAAGGACACAGCTTTTCATCCTTAGAATTCTAACACTTAGTCTTTGAGTATGCAGTGTTTTTGAAGAAGTAGAAGTAAATCAATTAATTTGTTTATGAAATAAAATTAATCATAAATTCAGTCCCTTCAAAGAAGAGCGGCATCTAAAGAAATTCCTTCTTTGTCCCAAATGATCTGAAAGGACTGCAAATACAAACTCACGTAAACCAAGAACTTGCAGCACAGTTAAATTTAAATGAATTAGGTTGATCATTGCATTTGAGTTTTTTGTAATTGTATGGATGTGGCCAACTTTCTTCTGGTCAACAACGAAGGGAAATCCAATTTCAAGCAAACAGGGAAACTGTGGAGGTTGGGGCAGGTTCCCTGGTATGTTTTGGCAGCTCTGCCAATGCAAATCACATTGTGAGTGCAAACTGTTAGTGTTTGCTTGCTGGTGTCTCAGAGCAGTGGTTCACAACCTGCAAAGTCTATAGACAAGATGTGCCCATGAAAGACAAGCAACTCAAGCAAGTTCTTACAGTATGATACATTAAAAGAGGTTTTTAGTTTCACTAGTCAATTTGTAGACTTAAAAAGAGTGAAATTCAATATGAAAATGTACCCTTAAAATGAATTTTAAAAATTACAATTTAAGGCAGATTCTATACGACTGCTAATCTGTAGCACTATTATCTAATAACAGTCTTCTTGGATTTCTTTGCCAGTCTTGGATGACATTTCTGATAGTTAAGGGAAAACAGAAAAGAAATTGAAAAGCGTTCCTAGACAAAAATAAAATCAAAGCAGAGTTTAAATTGCATCATGCATGTAATGTACAGGTGAAAACTTTTTGAAAGAGACTGCAATTAGCCCCCAAACCAAATCTTGCAAAACCTGGTTCAGAATTATTCACTGAGATAAAAAAATACAGTAATTTTGCATTCAGGTAGGAAAAGTAAAGGTGGTAACTGATCTCAGCTCTGCTTACAGTGATGATATTGGGGTGAAAATGTGTGAAACATAACTGAATGAGTCTTTAAAGACTGTCACTGAAAAGCTGATGATATTGAATATCTTTAAGTATAATCACCTTATTTTATGGTGTGACAGTGGTCAGGCTTGGATTGCTCAACGCTTCTTCATGTGGCATCAAGGCACTGGAGCAAAAGAGCTTTGCCCATAATGGTGAAAAAGAGGATCTGCTTTGGGCTGCTATATTTCATTATTTATTTTTTTTTCCTTGACCTGTTGAATTTGTTTCCCCTCATATCTTTTCTCTATGTATGGTTAGATGGCAGACAAGCAGCACCCTCTTAAATATAACCTGTCTCAATTCAGTGCAAAGCAGTAGCAGTCTTGCAGGTGCTCAGGTCTAAGGGGCTGCACAGCACCAGGTGTGTTTCCCTGACTGACTTTTCCCTCTTTGCTTCTGCAGAAGACAGCGAGGCAGAAGGTGGCTTGCATGAGTTAAAAGCCTCCAAAGGGCAGGGAAAGAAACCCTGTGCAAAACAGCATGTAGCACGCAGCAGGTTATGCTTCACTGGGAACTGCTAATTGTCCTCCACGTGGTATTAACTCTCCAGTCATCCCAACAACTACTCCTGCATTTAAATCTTCCCTTTAATGGGCTCTCAGGGAGCAAGAGGCATGCAACCTGAACTGTGTGCACCACTGCATCAATCTTCCCCTCATCACTCTCACAGTTTGCAGCAATTGAGAGGAACAAGCATCGAGTGGAGCCACTGGCCCTGGCTGCAATTCCTGACCCTGAGCTTCTGCTCCAGTGGTCGGAGAGGGGATTTCCTCAAAGAGGGAGGATGCTTTGGCAAGAGTGTCTCCCACAGTGGACAAAAACCCAGGGAACAAGGAATGGAAGAAGGGATCCTGGGCTGGGCATCATAAAACAAAAAAGTCTCTGGGACAGCAAAAGAGAAAGAAGTATCTACATGTTTTCAAGGAGGAGGCAGCTCTTGAATTAAAAGGTTGATTTGATGCATTAGAGATATGTTTTGGCTGTAAGCATTTAGGGATCAAGAATGGGATTCTAGAGATAAATAGCACTAGAAGCAGTTGGTTTGCAGAGGGAACAAGCGAAGGAACTCCTTGGGAAAAGTGGGATGGAATAGCCTTTATTTCCATGTACACCAGAGGATCCTGACCTGAGACAGAGGTCTGGTTAATTATAACTGGTCAGGCATGCCAGTCATTTGCTCAGGGATCTGAAGTGTGTGTACACAACGTTGAGAATCCAATAATGGCTTATAAGAAGTGAAGGGTCAAGGTGAAAAACTCTCATAATGTGTTGAAGCTTGAATTGATTCCTATAAAACTGCCAGCTAAATAGTCCAACTGGCAAATATAAACTCACAAAATGCTTTTGCAAACAAGAAAAAAAAAATAGAAATCATTTGATAGATGATACTGTTTACACATAACAAATTCTCCATCTCTGCTAAGAATAAAGATTCATAGCTAAAAAACTGATTTCACAAGAGAAGTGTGGGAAGTGAGCTATTTTTCCCCTTGTGACCAAACTACATGCTTTCCCATTCACACGTCTAGGTGCAAGAATAACCTTTCTGCAGACATTATTTTTTTAACAGTAAAATTAATATTTCTGTTTGCCTTGAGTAGTTCACAAAAACTGGAGGAAAAAGAAAAAAGAAGACAGTGTAGCAACATAGGAAAAAGAAAGAAAGGCCCAGTGTTACTTTAACACTGACAACAAAAGTCACCCTTAGATGAATTAGTGATAAACTCCTGGGGAAGACTTCAGCTCCATATGGTGATATTTAATATTAGTCACGTAGAATCGGCTGAATCAACTCCACATCCCACAGTACCTGCGGGACCTGGTCCTGCCTGTTTAGCATTCCACTGCGACCACCCCTGAAACACTGCAATTGTCTCTCCCGATATAAATAAATAACTCCAGAATGCCAAACATAAAGGGATGGGTATGGGAATGATAAATCCTGAGTCAGAGGCAACCGCATGAGGAGGGGAGCACAGGGCTCTGGAGATGATGTAGTGGTGCTAATGAGCCCCGACATAAAGAGCCGCCAACAAGCCCTTGTCGGTAGCATAGGTCCTGTCTGATGAAAAACAGGTGTTCAAGGTGTTCTGTGGGTTCATACTCTCTGTGTCTCTGGCCCACTTTTTAATTTCTGAATTACTAGTTAGAAAAGCACCTCTTTGTCACACCAGAGGACAATGCTTAAGCCTCCAGGTCAGCATGTGCATCCAGATTTGGCTTACTGGAGCACAGGACTCAACACGTTCCTGCTGGAATTTTGGGGTTTAGGCTGATTTCAATGGAGAAGACAACGCAAGAACAAAGCTTGTCTAGGCTCTTCTCCATCCTAAACAGCTGTTTTTTTCAAAAGCTGCCTCTGAGAAACTCACTTTCTTCAAGAAATAAACTTCTCTATCTTTGCTCCCTGATGCTCACACTACAAGCACTAATCCTGTCCGAACAACCTGTCTCCTGGAGTGTAACCCAAAAGCTGGAAGCATTCGACTCCACTCAGCAGCAGTGATTGAACCATTTCTCTGTCTCTGATGGGACCACCAGAAGCTCTCTCCAATTAACCTTAAACCACCAATACACCCAGAGCCGTTTTCAGAATTGTGCTTAATCCATGCTTGTTTGCTATGTGACACTGCTTCTCCCTCTTGAATGCGATGCTCACAGAAAAATAAATTAATACAGTCCTCTTCCAGCACCTGACCTGCTTCCTTTACATGGATATGAGCTGCTGGTACATAGGTTTTGCCACAGGTTCACAGAGATATTTTATTTGGGGCTTGCTTTTTTGCAAGCCCACTGACAGCACATCCCTGATATGTACTCTCCAAAGCATCACTGTGCAGAATTCTCCTGTTGATCTCCCAAGGTCCAATACTCACAGAAAACTCCAAGGCTGTGCTAAGGCAAGAAACCCCTGGAATACGATCTTTTTAAATGGATTTTTATAATTTAATTTCCTAAAGCGATAAAAGCAGTGAAACAGCAGTCAACAATTAAAATAAACCCCTCCATGTCTGCAGCAGGCAAAAGCTGGGTCCTGACTGAGATGAATATCCTGGGCAGCGGCTTAGGTCAAGTTCTACCTTATTACCCTCTTATGTGTGAATACCTCCCCACACACGTCCAGCGTAGATAAATGGCCCACGTGCACTTATACAATATTTATAACTACAGTTTCTCTTCCTCTGCCCTAAGTCAACTTATCCTCTGGTTCCCTACTACCCTGAAGTCCATCAAAGCCAGTTTCCATGGAAATGGTTGTGATGTGCTTTCACAATGTCCTTGGTCATGAGTGTATATCAAGAGCTCTCTCTGCTGGTCTTGAATCACCGTCATCTCTCATGGCTCCAAATGGTCATGTCACTGCTGCTACCTGGAAGCTCTCAGAGGTACAGCTTGTTCTTCTAAGCATCATCAGGGGCTGAACTCTGGCACAGGCACTCCTATTTTTGTGCTAGCTAGGAATGCCCAGCTTACTGAGAAACTGTAAAGTCCAGCCTCGCTGTCCAGGGGAGCAGTGGGGAAGGAGAAACCTTGCCTGCAGTGGGACTGGCAGAGAAAGCTCCAAAGCAAGACTCGAGCAAACTGAAGAGGTACAAGAAATTTTTTTTTCCTTTTATTTCAGCAGTGCTGTTGGCCTAGGCAAACTGGCAGTGGTCTAGTGCCCAAGTAGCACTTTTTTTTCCTCTTCAGTAAAAGGTAGAGTTTCTCGTGTAGCGTGGGAACATACAAAAGCCTCTTTTTCAGATTTGAGTTAGCGACCTTAGAAGGACTGAGATTACTGGATGACTTTTAACTTACAGAGTGTCAGTAATTCTTCTACAGGCCTTGCTGCCTCCAGAATACTCCCAGGAGCAGCAGAGCTAACGCTTATTATTAGCATCATTTGTTATTACTATCTCCTCCCTAAACTATGGCCTTTTGGGAGACCTGCACAGGACAGAGTCTGCTACTAAGTCTCAGAGATTCTTACAGGCAAAAGATTTGCAGGAGTCAGTTCTAGGTTTTCTTTTCACAGCCTGGAAGTGCAAGGCCATTAACAGACACAATCTGTGTACCAACCCTCTGATTTCCTTCTCTGCTTGAGTCTGCATCCTCTATATGTTGGAAACCCACTAAAGAAGATTTCCTTGTAATTGGCAGCCATGGAGCAGCCTGAAACAAAGCCAGCTCTTCTACCTATGCCTCTTTCTCATAAAGTCAGCCTCAAGGAGTTAAGCTCTCAGAAACTCCCCCTTGAAAAGAATTAGGATCTGACTTATAATTGGTGTAATTACCGTATAAAAGGAAGAAAGTACGATTTAATTAACCAGGCACTTCTCCCAAGCTTGGTCTCTGGTAAGCACACAGCTGAAGAGCTAAGCAAGCTATTTCTCAGAAAGCCTTTGATTTTTTTTGTAATTGTTATGGTCCATGACGTCTTTCTGATGGACCCAACAGCAGTGAAACAGCGAAGACAAACGGTGAGGTGTTACTGGTTGTCTGCCTTCCACTCCTTGCAGTGCAAGCTAACTGTTGTCTTACAGAAGAGCCTAAACAGGCCTTTTTTACTTCAGAATAGTAATTCCAGAGTTGTATAACACTGTGGGCTTTTTTAGGGTTTTGTTTTTAAATTGTTTACTTCAGAAGTGCATGGCTGGCTGTGAAAGTGGCTTCTAATCTATGCACAAATCATCCAAGGTACTTTCTAGCTCCCAAGTCTATGTTGAACTTGCTTGGAGTCATAATTAATAAGGCACCTTTTGTTTCCTCCAGCCACTGTATGTTTTTGCTTTACTTTATGAAAAACAGAGAAAAAAATCACTACAGATAATTTAGGAGGGAAACACAGCAATTAAATAATGCAATAGAAGGATAAGGAGCAGAGGAGGCTGATGATGTTATCATCTGAAAATCTCAGAAAGAACAAAGTTGACCAAGCACAGATTATTTTCCCTCCAATCCTGATTCATAGCTAATAATTGGCACAAATAATCAATTGGAACCATGGTGCAAACACATACAACAGTGGGACCTCGGTAAATGATTCTCTTCCATGAACTTATTAGAGCTGATTAAAACCTGGCTATTGATTTCTTTGGGCCATCCTGGGGAGAGCAGACATGAGGTCAAGCACACAATGGATAAATGTATCGTTAAATCGAGTCCTTCTGAGAGTTAAGAAGAAATGCCAAGAAGTTACATGAAAGTTTTAAGTGCTCAACCTGAGATCTACATTTTTCATAACGTTTCATTTTAACAACAGCCATCCCCCTCACATCCTACATCCCAAACTAATGGGATGTTTAGTCACTGAGAAGAGAGCAGTGTGCCAAATAGCAGCTCACTGCATTTCCAACCTGGGGAAACAAAGTCAGGCTTATGTGACCTCTTTCAAGCCCCTAAAAAAAGGAGTTTCAGTTGTCAGGTCTTATTTCTTCCTCTTCCGTTTTTTGGTCTCTCACTAAAAAGCATGAACACAGGACCACTGGGAAGGGGTGTATGGCATCCTGGAAAGACAAAGATGTTGCCAAGAGTAGGTTGTGAGGAAAAGTTAGTCCAGATTAATCTAAGTCAGCCAAACTACTCTAACCTCTAAATGTAACCTCCTACAGAGTCAGTGGAAAGACCTCCTGTGAGAGATTTATTTTGCTAATCTCTGGAGGTACTGGTATCTGTCAGTCTGTTAGTCCAGGGCAGTTAAGCACCTTGACTGTACTTCACCTAGACACTGACATGGATTTGCAAAGATTGGGAAAGGAGAGATTTTACTTACCAGTGCAATTCCTGCTCCTGTATCAGACAGTACAGTGACAATATTACAGTCCCTCTTGCCCTCTTTTGTGTATTTGGGCTGTCTACCCCAGGCTGATATTAAACAATAAGTGAGGGGAATTTGAGCTTGCACACAGATTTGAGGAAGATGCCATTCAGACTATTAAAAATCCTAAGACACTACAACCGTTCTACCAAAATTCATGCAGAAGTTTTTAGGTGTGGAATAACACAGCAAGAAGCCTCTTTGACACGTATTTTGGGTGCCCAACTTGCTTGGCAGACTGTCCAAGTAGAGGCAAGGCATAAGCTAATGGAGCAATGTCACAGCTTTAGCCAACCTTAGCCTTTTTCTGTGAGATACTGAGCACAACATGTGAGCAGCCAGACACCCTCAAGGGCCACTGAGCCATTGAGAATCGAAAGCACAAGTTTAGATCAGGCCCATTTTCCCACTTTCCTAATCCGCTCCACCTGGCACAGCAAACCCCTCGCTGTGTGAGCGGCTGGTCCATGCGTGGGAAGCCTGGAGGCACCTGCTGCTCCTGCTGTACCTCAGCAAACCACTGCCTGGGAACTTGGGAGAGATCCAGGTTCCTCCAGCAACAATGGACAAGATGCTGCTTTGTGTAAACCTCATTTGCATTTCTACTCTAAATCTGTTTCAACTCTACCATCCGTATGTTTATCAAGGAGGAAAGGCAGAGCAAGGAGAGAGGAAAGCAGCTCAGTGTCTCTTCTCAAATCATTGCGCTCTCATTTTAACTTCTAATTCGCGCTGACTTCCCTCCCACCACCCCCAAAGTGTTTTCAAAACCTTCCTCCCACATTCCCTCTTCTGTTCACTTGTCTCAGATGTTCATTAACACTACAAACCCAGCCCTGGAAATATTTTCTCTTTGCAAAGACATCAGATTTAAAACAACAGCAGCACAGCATCTTTCAACCCACCAGCGTTTTTACGGTCTCTTCATGAATGATTCTGGCTGAAATTCAGATCTCTCTGGCTTGACCGACAGAACCACATGGGAACTAAACAGACAACAAATTAGTGATTCCAGATACCAGTGACCAGGAGAGGATACATCACTTCGAGGGAGGTTACCAAAGAGATGCTTCTTTGATCTCTCTGCATTAGTGGATGTGACAGGTTCAGCTGGAGGCAGGGGCTCACTCCACTGCTAGGCAGTGACTTTTCAGCAGTCAGTGCTCACTGCTCAAAGGTGGGCAAAAGCTCATTGCTTAAAGGTGGGCAAAACAAAAGCTTCTGTAAGGTGGTATGAAGAAATCTAGGAGATTCCGAGTGCTTCTTTTATGCTTTTCTTTTAAACAAAACCTTTCGAGGTCCCATTTTGGAAGCTGACAGATTTTTCTTTTAAAGGTTAAACTAAAGCTAAAAATGAAATGCAAATGGTTTCACTTCGACTCAGCTAAAATGGGTCATCTGAACTGGGAACATTTCCCTGTGCTGCCCATTTCCTCGGTTCA
>NW_009698402.1:163180-213628 GCF_000703405.1 Apaloderma vittatum
GAACCGAATAACATACCAGACTGGTCACGTATTTCTGTGCAGACAACTGCAGAGCTCCATGGGGAGGACTGAGGCTTGTTCTCTGGTCTGGAGGGAGACTGGTTACTTTGTCAGATGCATGAGTTTGGTTTGGGCTATTTTGCTTTGTGTGAGACAAGGAAGAATTTTTCCCTGGTGTCAGCTAAGTTTTCCTGCCCCTTCTGGTGTGCTGTGTGGTCTGCTTCATCGGGTCACCTAGGAGTTTTATGTAACAGCCACACTACCATTGGAAAAATCTAGGACATGAGAGACATCCTGCTGTCTTGTCTTATGAAGCTTAGCTGGAAAGGCGCTTATCTTTCATTCAGGCCACAGATGTGGGGCGGAGGGCAGTGGGGCATGTTCTTTGTTAGTAGGTAGAGCAGCCGTTGTGCAGATATTTCTTAAACACATACCTACTGTACGTCTGCCTCTGATGGAAAGGATGGGATTTGATGGCTTGAAATGGTCCTTCTAGTCAAATGCCAGACAGCTAAAGAGTCCTTTGCTAGTCTCAGAAGTAAACCCTGTAACTCCCTTGGACTCTGCCGTTCTCAGGGATGTTTGTGAAATGGATCGGTGTGGTGGTACAGCAAACTGAAGCTTAACCAAGCGGAATTCCTTCCCTGCCAGCCAGTTTTCACTAACTTCCTCCCACAAAGAATTTAGTTTACAGTTAATTGAATTAGCAAAGGCCTTCAAATACTTCCACAAGGGACTGGCTTCGTTTTGGCCTTACAAAGCCAATCAAATCAGCAGAGAAGCAGAAAAGCCAGTCAATGACTCACATTAATCATCTGAGAGAGCAAAGGGGAAAAAAAAACCCAAAAGCAAACAAAACAGAAAGGAAAAAAAAAAACCTCTGAGACTGCAACTTTTAAAAACTTGGCTCACCCTAGACATGGAATACGAGATGAAAAATTGACTCTGTGAACTGCATTATAGATTTTGAAGATGGGTCTGTTTCTAAGAGTCTGAGATTGAAAGTCTGGTACGTGCTGCTAAAGCTTACCCCAGCAGGAACCAGGCTGTGCTGGGGAACTCTGGAGAGCAGATGCAGTGAGCCCAGGGCTCATTGCCCAGATGTCAAAGGGTCTCTAGTCGTGCACATTCTGCTGAGGGTATTGGATTTTCTGTGTGTATTCATGTCATTTGCCCCTTGCAAGTAAAATAAGACAAGCATGTGCACAGCAGGCACATGAACCTCAGTGGGGAGTCCCCAGGGTCTCTCCTCAGATTGGAGAGGGTACCTGAGCTTTCTAAGAGCATCATTATACATCTAGCTTCTCCCAGAGCTAAAAGCAGGACTGCCTTCCTCAGTTTTCCAATCAGACAGATGAACCTGGGAGATCTGAATTTCACGGGCGGGTGTCCGTTCCACCTCACAACAAGGCTCATGGGGCATCCTTCACTATACCAGGCAAGTTACTGTGATACTTAGATGTGGTGGCATCATTATCACACAACCAGCGCGACAAGCTTCACTGCCAGTTCCCTCCTTCTGTTGCCATAGTAAAGGTACACTTCAGAGTGCTGCAGGCTGCAGTCATACAGCGTATTAAATCCTTGCAACTTCTCACCCCGCATGAGTACAAGACACCTACCATGATCTGTCAATTCAAGGGCAGCACTACAAAATACAGTCAAAACAGGAAAGACCGATTAAGCCACCTGATTTATCTCCCGGTCAAGCAAAGAAGTGAGGTTGGATTTGAGGCCCATCTTTGCATCTCTTTAAAGTTTTTGTTTTTAAATGAGTTTGTTACAGCAGACTGAAAGCCTGTCCTTCCCAGTTTTTGTATGCTCAACACCTGGATTTAGAGCTGGTAAATAATTTTTATAAAGATAATCTGCTGTCTCCTTTTTTTTTTAAAAAAAAAAAGAGCTTTTCACAGGAAAAAAACTGATTTTGATTAATTTATTGGTTTAAAATATTCAGAAGAACTTTTGCACTTAAGGGTTTGGGAGATTTTGTGGTTTGGTTTTTTTTTTTCTTCTTTTCTTACTTTATGGAAAGCCCTTCTTCACTTAGCTAGTGAGTTAAGAAATCTTAAAAAAAAAATCATCTTTGTGAATGTTTCAGACTGTTGCAGCAAAATTTCCAAAGTATCAAAACAAAAAGTTTTCTCAAAAAACAGAGACAAGGCTTTTTGTCCAAAAATATGGGACAGAAGTAACTTCAAAAGATTTGAATCGTTTTATGGGACAAAAGCCTAATTTTATAGTTGTACTACTGGAAGGCAAAAGATGAAAACAGAGCCCTGTATTTCACTTCCACCGTAACAGCAGAAAGGGACAATTATTATTTTATTGGTAGAAAATAGTTATGCTAATTTGGATAGAATACATGGGCATGAAAGATCAAAGATAATAACATGTCCAAAGCAAGTAAAACACTAAAAATTCTTAAATGAAGTTCAGAGGCTTTTTTTTGTTTTGTTACAGAGAGTTTAGTAAGCAATGACAAGCTCTAGTGGCAAGCAATCACAATTAAAAATAATTTCATTCTTTTTTTTAATATGCAAAAAAGAGAAGAAAACTCAACAAAAAGTCTTTGTAGTGTAGAAAATTATGTAAAGCTTTCATTTTACAAGATCTCTTACTCCCTATTTCTTTAGCAACAGCTTCAGTTGCATAAGATGACCCTCCTAGACAATCTTTTAGATAGATTTAAAGATGGCATTTATGCGGCAAAGAAAAAAGTATTGAGAAACCTGTGTTCTTGCCCTTGATTTAAAACCCAAGTTTTTTCCTTAAAGACAAAACAAGATCAATCACATGAAGAAACATGACAAAAAAAAGAAAAGAGCAAGAAAGATAGCAAATAATGAGGCCTTAGTGTTGGAAAAGGGCAGGTGAATTCTTGGTCAGCCCAACATCTCAGAAACTGGGAAAAGTCATAACGCTGCTGGATGTTTAAGATGCTGCTTTCGGCTGTGGTTTTATCCAAGAGATACAGTCTTAGTTGATTAAATCTTTTTTCTTTCCTTTTTTTTTTTTTTTTAAACAAAGCAAGACAAAGACAGCAGGGGTGGGGGAAGAAAAGAAATAAAGTAGGGGAAAGGAAAAAAAAAGAAGGAAGAGAGAAGAAGAACCAACCCAGCCATCTGTAGGATTGCTGGCAGTTTAGCAGAGCTGTTAGAGATAGCTTGGTTACTTGGAGCTTTCTTTAAAGCTCATTGCAGTGAATTTATTCTCCCTGAGCAAGATGATGAAGGCTCGAGTTGTCACAGAGACCAGAACAACCCGTGGCCTGGGCACCTGTGGTAGTAAAATCTGTTTCACCTATGCTCCTCTTTTCTTCCACCTTCACACAAAGGATCCTTGACGATGGAGATAAAAAGCAATCTAACCTCTCATCACACAAAGTCACCCAGCTGATACATAAAACTAGGAATATACCAGATGTTTCCAGTCTCCCCGGTGAATTCGCTGCCCTGGGATACACCACAAAATCTGCCAGTCCAAGATATCCTCCTCATCACTTCCACAGCTCTGGAAATGGCAAATGAGCCATGGCAAAGAGAGCTCAGGCCTTCCTGTTCTAACTTCCACTTGTCACTTCTCATTCAGGTGATGAAATAATCTGATAGGCGAGTTGGGAATTATCAAGATTCACTCACTCTCCATATTTTCATGTCACAGGGAAAGGCAGAGACTACTGGCAAACTGTGAAGCGCGTGCTGAGAGAGCCCAGTTCAGTTCTCATGGTACCAATCTTAATTCTGAAATTTAAAGATATGAACTGTCTTCTTTCTCTTTTCAAAACTGTGCCTGTCTTCTAGCTTCTGAGAGAGCCTTTTTTCTCCAGCATGATTCTGCCTGACCTATCTAGACTCAGATGTGTTTCCTTCTCCTTTCAGCATGATAGAGCTTAACTAGTGCCCTTCAGCTGGATCATTATCGTTATTGATTTTATTTACAAATAAATTTTTTTGATGGACTAAAAAACCACCCAGTGTACTGTGAAGTCCATGAAAACTGTAAGTGAAGATCCTTCTGCTACTAGGGGGAAGAATCACGGATGCAGACATGGTGCGTCAGCAGAGCTGACTGGATAACCCATTAAGCTCCACAGACCTCTGCAGAGTACGTCTACATACACGAGTGTCAAAATAGACAAAAAGTGGGACAGGCAGCTCAGTTTATTACATCTACATTCAAATGCAATGACTTTCCGGCCTCGGTTCTGTGTAACTGTGTTTCTCAGCATGTCTTGTGCTCCATATATCTTCAAGCACGTGATCCTCAAGATCTTCCAGAAAGAGATGGATCGGACCCTGCATGTTTGTCATTCATGATCTACCCGTTGGCTGACAGCAGCCACTTGCAAAGATTGTGTCATTGCAAGGACTGAGCTTTATGGATGGTCTCCTAGGAATTATCATTGCCTATTAGTTATATATCTTGGAAGGGAGAGGGCACTCAGGGAGTGGGAAGAGGACACAGGGATGGGAGAGTCCAGTCTTCAGCTCAATCACAGCAGTCTATTTCCACTGTCATAATTAAAAAGGAAAATAAAGAAGCAGTAACATGGCATTGAATCCTCATTACCTTGCTGGAGAGGCAACTGCAGCTGCTGCTTTGCTACACAAAGTGCCTAATCCAAGCCAAGAGTTTAGCACTTCTGGCTGTGGGGAGGAATTACTAGGTAGTGCTATCTTGCTCTTGAGCAGTGTAAACCATACATGTACTGATTAATACGTTATAAGCTTTAAGAACACTTGTCCCTCTTTACCTCCTTTTTTCCCCCTCTTTGCAGGTGAGGAGGGAAGATTTATGACCTGGGTTTCATCCAGAGTAGTTGTGTTCTACATAGATATCTGTTTTCACTGCTTAATCCTCAGATAGGAAGAAATAATAATTCCAGAAATT
This sequence comes from Apaloderma vittatum, assembly GCF_000703405.1. NCBI lineage: Eukaryota > Metazoa > Chordata > Aves > Trogoniformes > Trogonidae > Apaloderma > Apaloderma vittatum. Next base: position 168,074 of record NW_009698402.1, read on the forward strand.
GGGATGAAGGCAGGTGTCAGGGGAAGCAGAAATAGCCAGAGAACATGCTGACAGAGGCTCTGGGTAGTGAGCAGCATGGGCACTGCCACACAGCAAGAACATTTCAGATGCAAAGAGAATCACTAAAGCACTCACAGCCAAAAAGAACAAATCAAAACCATTACACAACTGGCTTTCACAAGGGAAGGGGGAATTTACTGGGGAAGGTCTCTCAGTAGACATTTTTCTCTAAGTCAGCACTGTTCTCGGATAGCTGTGCAGTATTCAGGTACCACGGTGCTGCTGAGCTACAGAAGTCAAAATAGACGGTAGAAAAGACAGAGTATTTTGCTCTGCAAGCAGAACAATATTATCAATCAGAGTCGTGTTTGCAATGAAAGACTGTTATTTGTCCAGTGACTCATACTCTCCACTGACACTCAGGAGACCCACACACTGTTCCTGGTTTTACAGCACAGCCTTCAAAAAGTTGCTTCACTTCCTTGCTCTTTTCTAGTTTCTGTCTACATAAAGCCTTGGTGGCTTTGACATCAAGCCTTGTTCTCTGTTATCATAGGATGGAAAAGTTTTTCTGAACCACAAAAAACGTGCAGCTGCATGCATGAAAAGGATTTTCTATAATTATTGTTGTAGGAAAAAAAAAAAAGAAAAAAAAAGAAGAATGAATTCCACCTTAGGGCTGGGGTTTTTTTTTGGCTGGATTTTTTTATTACATCTCTTCATTTCAATTTTGTTGTTTTGATAAGACAGTTGAGATTTCTTTACTTCCCAATATAAATTGGATCAGGACATTTCTGATTACTGTACCAGTGCTGGCATTCAAGCAACACTGCTATAAGGTCTACTTGAACCTTACTAGCAGTAAAATCTAAAATCTGTGAAAAACGTAAGTGAATGATGAGAACTTGTTTAAAAACTTGAATAAATATTCACCAGGGAAAACAAAGAAACTGTGGTGCTTTCATAGAGGTAATATTAATTTACTGATTTCTTGATTAAAGCAAAAATGGAAAAAATATTCCCAGCAGGTCCCTCTTCTCTTGCTAAGTTAATAGCAGGGATGCCATTACATTGAAAATGATACATTTGATGCTAAAACCTAGAAATGTGTTCATTTCTTCAATTCATTCACTCAGTGAGGCTCAGTGATGTTCCACTTGGCTGGAACAATCTTCCTGCATTCATTTAGATTGAAATAGAAGGTGGAAAGAACAACTTGGCATTATGTGCTGTAACAACTGGCTGTTAAGTGGAGCCCAGGAGTCTCACCCTATGAAATGAACCTGGAAAGGCAACACAACAGCAATCCAGTATTTCTGCTGGTCAGTCACTGTGACCTACAGAGTGGGAGTAGAGAGTAAAAGCGACTTGGGAAAGACAGGGCAATGTGGGATCTCCGACTTCACAGGCAAAAGGAAGCCACCATAAGCAAAGACAGATCAATGATCAAAGCATAGGAAAGGTTGCTTGTTGAAACATCTTCTTTACAATGAACTTAGTTCAGGCAAAGACAGAGGCTTTGAAAGGTGTTCCTGGGCATGTGGAGCCCAGCAGTGATCCATTAATGGTATTTTGGTCTGGCAGAGGGCTTTTTGCCTCTCTCTGATGCTTTCTATAGAGGGTTGAGGCTGGGCTGGCCACTGAACGCTGACAGATGCTCTCTAACCCCTCTCCCTCCCCAAAGGGGAAGGAAAAAGGAATAAGGCAGGAAGACTCACAGATCAGAAAAGAAAATTCAACCAGCTTTAATAAAACAACAACAGGACTAATAAGGGAAAACCCGAAAATAATTAAATACATACAAAATCAATATTGAACCTGACTCAACCCCCCCAATAGATGCAATAGCAATTGAAGAGCCTCAAAAATTTGGCTCCTTTAGAAAGATATGATGTTATTTATTGCTTGTACTGCCATTTTGCCCTTACCATTGCTCCTTCTTGGGTGAAGCAAGTTAGTAAAGATGAAGTCAAGAAGTCCTTTCACAGGGACCTCAATACCTTCTGTGAAGGCTCATAAGGCTGAAAATAAAAGATCTAGCTACTAAAAAAACCCCCAACAAACATGTCCAAAATGCCTTCAGACACCTGTAGGATGTGTTGCCTGGCATTCAGATAATGGTTTCAAAAGGTCAAAAGTCTCCAGTGGGTCCTGGACATATCTGCCAGTCTCTGCTACCCTTGGGCACCTAAAATGCCATATCTATGTTCAGATATCTGTTCTTGTCTCAAAATGTCAGTGGCTTTCTATCAGTTATGTAAGGGGAAAGTTTAATCCCAGAGCCAAGAAACTTGAAGACAAAGGGTCTGATGAGGTACAAGTGGGTGCAAGCAGGCAAGAGTTTTGCACAAGTGCCCAGCCCAGCTAGGTTATCACCAGTCAGCAGTCTTGACTGTTCAATATCAGCAAATGACCCTTTCTGGGCTGTCAAAATGACATGAAGCTGATAGGCAAGTCCTGCTTGTTATACATCAGGGCTAAGTGCTGCCCACACGCTCTGTAAGTACTTAAGGGAAAAATGGGCTTCGCAACTGAGTTAGAGAACAGATCCTCACAGTACAGGAGAGCAACGAGCATGTGTAGTTCTGAATGAGCTGCCTTTGGAGAGCTGAATGCATCTGAAAAGGCCACTGCTACCAGCTGCGCTTCGCCGAGATGAATTCTACATTTAGCACACAATTAATTTTCTCTTACACAAATAAAACGGACATTGGATTCCTTGGGGACAAACATCCCTGTGAACTTGGCCGCTAGGCAGGAGATGTTCCTCATCAGATTCTGTGATAAGGGTGAAGAATAGGGCACTAAACAACTAAATAACCTTATAGCACATGATGATATAGATATACACTACGAGGCTTTAGAAGAGCAGTGCAAATTTTAAGACATAGCATTATAATTGTAAATTTCATCCCATCCCTTCAATGAGTGAAGAAGAAATCATCCCCAGAAGAGAAAGAGCAACAGGAACAGCACTGTAACACAACCTGTCCTTGTGGTTCCAAGGTGGTCACCTGCTCTTGGATCAGGAAATTACCTGAGGAAGAAACATGTTTGTACTCCCCACCCTAAAAGGAAGTGAAGAAGTTCAATAGTAGCTGAAGGAGCTACAAGCCACCCAAAGGGAGAAAACATGATAAATAAATATAATCTTCATGCCAAGCCTGAGTGCTATCAAAGTTGCAATGATTCAGAATCACTGTAAAAACAGTTGCATGGATCCTTCAGGGAAGGAACCAACAACCAGTTCTTAGCAAACAGATCACCTTTGTTCTGCCTTGTTGTATTTCGGCTTTCTTATTTTGCACTTGGAGGAAAAGAGAAGCCTGATCTGAGGGTACTGTTCAGGGCTTGCCTTGGCAAGAAGCAGCAGATGAAAGTATGTGGGGAAAATGTTAACTGTGTGCTGCACCCAGATTGAGGATACCCTGGAACTCCGGGATAAACCCGTGCCTTTGATAAGGATGAAAAATGCACAGATAAAACCCTGAAGGAATCAAAAAAAGCAGAAAGTCTGGGTTTGGTTGTAAGGGTGGTTTTTTTTGTTTTGTTTTGAGTTTTTGGGGGGTTTTTTTTGGTGTTGTTTTTTTTTTTTCTGAAAGGGCCCTTTAAATGACCCAACTTTTAAGTTCTCTGTGTACACAGTCAGTGAAGTTTATAAAATGATGCGTTACTGGATCAAATGTTGCAAACGTCAGAAGAACCCACACCACTGAGCTGGAAGACGTGCTCTGCCATGTCCTAGAACACCAGCCAGGCTTCGAGCTCACATCCAGTTCTGTTGAGTTTGGCCATTGCCTTCACCCACAAAATTGCTGAGAGGCAGCACTGTGGAACACTCACACTTCACAAGGTGAGCTCTGAGAGCAGGAGCTGATGGAGGGAAGCAGCTCGTTCAACTTAATGCAGAGCTCAAAGGCAAATTCTGGCTCCAAAGAACGTGTGAAATTTGCAGTTCACTGCAAACGTTTTTTGCTGATTGTGTCATACTGAGTTTCCTAAGGAGGAAGCAGGGGAACTCAGCCTTATTTGCATGAGTTTCACATCCCTCTCCTTGGCTGAGAACACACTGTGCTATTCGATGGACAGCTCCTTTCTGATTCACTGCTCTAATTATGTTTTACAGCCGGAATATGGTACTTATGTCAAAGCTGATGGGTAAAATTCTACTGAGAAGCAACAACGTTTTGTAGCATTCTCCTGTTGTTCATTTCCATGGCTTCGCTTCATTTTTTTCCCCTCAAGGCTCATTTTCCATGCGCTAGTCGTTCTAGAGAGAGATGTTGCTCACCTCCTTGATGCTTTCTTTTGACTAACAGCCATATTCTTTTTTTATTTGTTTATTTATTGTATATTTGCAGGCATATGGTGACAGAAAGAGAAAATAAGTAGAACAGGCTTATGATTTGCCTAAAGTAGCTGGTAAAGAGCTGTAGTATCTGTCTGCAGCTAGATCTCCACAGTGACTATAATCCTTTTGCACAACAGAATAGGACCACAGAGGTTTAGAGATATGTATATGTATTTCCAAGACTAATTCAGGCCCGTGTGCCACATGGAACTGCCACTAGTATGCTCTGCTATCCCCACATGCAGAACTTCTCCTGGATCACATGTCAAGGGAGAATAATCATCAGTGAGCTTCCCCTCTCATCCCAGAGAAAAGCCACTAGCCAGAGCTGGGCAGTTATCTCCTGGTCCCAGACATCATTGGAGGGACTACCACAAATTTAAAAGGATTTGCTCACTCTATTTTGGCTTGTTTGCTTCTCCTGAGAGGCTCAAAGAAACTATCCCTCAATTGCAAATCTGGCTTAATCATTCCTTATACAACCAACCTACAAGCACTATTCAGCCCTTCCTGGGGAAGAAGGGCTGGGGCAATTCACCCCCACCCTACAGAAGAGAGGAAAAGGCTATTTCAGAGGAGATGTAGTCACAGACAGCGTAGGACCCCAGAGCACCAGTGCTGCTGGGCTTTGCTTCATGCCATTTTCCTTGTCTCCCATTATTTTCTTCAGCTCAGGCCATGTTGGAGCTGTTCCCGGGGCTTGATTATTCCCTGACTATTTCATGCTGTAAACTACAGCAGGACTCCACACCATTACGTACAGCCAGAGAGATCTAGCGTTTCTGTGCGTGTTTGGCAGGCACAGAGAGGAGAGGGAGGGGAGAACGTTCCCGGCTGCAACAGCAGCAGGATCACAGCTTGGGTAACTGGGAAAAAAAAACAAAAACATGATCTCTCATTTAACTGTGCTAAATGACAAATTGCTTACAGGCAAGGCTGCCCACTAGGGAAACCAACATGAACGTGATTGTTTCTCATTTCCTGGAGACTGCTGACCAAAGGAAGAAGGTGCACACTTGAAATGCTGGTCAGGTGTTTTACAGTGCTCGGCTGCAGCTATTTTCTCCATTTTCACAAGAACATTTGGTATAACATTATTCTTAGTCCTTGGCAACATTCAAATGAAAAGAAAAAGCTCAGGTGACTGTTTCAAAGATAATTTTCTTTCATTGCTTAACTCCAAATACTCCTTCAGCAGAGCTGAAACAGATGGTTTCCTTCTTATTATTATTTTTTTCCTAAACATGTCAAACTTAGGGTTCAGAGATCTGTCTTTTCACACTGCACCTGCTGATGGTCCAAGCACCTACATCGAGCTGGAACAGTACTTTTGCACCACCCCTTCCATGCCAAAAAACACATTCTGCCGTTGCTAAGGAAATCTTGTACCCAAATCTTGGCAAGGGAAAAGAAAGGATTAATTTAAAACAAAACAAAAAACCCCAAATCAACCAAACCCCAAAACAAAACAACTTTTCATTCCTTTGTTGTATTTGTTTGCTGTACCATACGGTGCCTATTCATAAAACATAAGCCTCATTTTCTTAGAATTACAGAATAATTTAGGGCAGATGGGACCTCTGAAGGTCACCTAGTACAACTGCCTGCAGAGCTAACTTCAAAGCAAGATCAGGCTGCTGAAGGTCTTTTGTAGTCAAATCTTGAAAGCCCCAAGGATAGAGATCCACACCTCTTCGGGCCCCTGCTTCAGTACTTAAAAAAACTCACATCAAATTATTTTTTTTTCCTCATATACAGTCAGAAATTCCTTTACTGCAGCTTGTGCCCACTGGCTCTTGTCCATTTATCGTGCACCTTTGAGAAGAGCTTGGCTCTGTCTTCTATAATCTCTTTTTCAAAGGTCCATTCACTCATTAGCTGGTCACTGTGGAGAAGCAAAAATCATCCAGCCTCACATGTGTGAGTCTGCCCTGCTCTCCCCTCCTCACATACCTCACCCTGTTCACGTTTTCTGACCAGTTTTTCCCTTTATCTTTGCCTGAGATGACCCATCCCACACATCCTAACACGGCCAGGCTGAGTAAGCCTGTCACGTAGGAGACGAGAAGATGCATGAGACAGAGCTGAACAAAGCACCCTGTCCAGACAAGCAAGATGGTCCCCATCACTCCCCTGTACCCATCTGAACACTCACTTGGGACTGACTGGCTGCTATTTTACACGCATCTAGATAAGCCACACTTTCTCCATTTCATTGGCTCCGTTTTGCTACACACACACACACACACACACACACGTAAGTCCAAGAATGAGTCTAAATTCAGCAACAAACTATCCTTTTTCTCCCCAATGCAAAGAGAGTCTTGATAGAATTAACACATACTAATTAACATATTGTTTCAGAAAAGGTCTTTGATAAGTTTGATTTTATTTTGATGCTTGATCTTTGCAACTGACTTTTCAGATGCTTCATGTTGGTTTTTTTTTATTCTTTTCCTCTTACTCATTCTGATCAATACATTTCTAAATTCTGGCATGAATCCTCAAGAGTATTTGCCATAGCTAAGGCGGCCAAAATTTCTGTACTTGACAACTCAAAACCACACTGAGCTTTCTGGGATTGTACAATGAAAGAGTCATGTTAACAGCTTTGACTCTATTTTCCAGCCAAATTGCAGATAACCTTTAAATAGTCTCACGGAGGGATTTTTCCAGAGACTATCAGGACAGATTTGTACTTAGAGATCATTTTGTTCCCTGAATAAACCGAGGTTACCAAGAGGGGACATTTCAACAATGGCAACTGTTCTTATTTCTTCGAGTAATACGTTTCGATAGCGCTTGGTCTGGGATGTACTAACACATTCCCCAGATACTTACAGAGCTGGTAACAGAAGTTGATACTGAGCTGGATTAAAGCTGACTTCATGGCCCAGATTCTGGAAAGAGCTCTCTATGGCCTTAGTCTTGCACTGTTTCATCACACTGTTGTATTTGTTTTTATATGCAATTGAGTATCAACAGGAGGAGAAAAAAAATGCCAAAGGGAACAGGCTGTTGCTCTCTGTCAAAAATGTTTTTAAATGGTTCATTAAATAAGATAAATTATCTTCTCATTACTATTCAAACCAGTAAATAATGCATTTTTGAAGAACACTTTATTAATTAAAAATATTTATGTCTTTACTAAACAGAGTCCAACAACTCTTTGTAATATCAAAGATGTTGTTATTTCTCCGGTGCTGTCATTTGTCTATTAAATTATCACTAAGCAAACCAAAATATTAAATATTTACCCATAGAGTCAGACTTAGCCTACAGAACTATACAAGAACCAGCTCTCCATGCCTAATATCCAGGCTATTGACTCCCTTGAAGAAACAAGGCTGATAGCTTGCATTACTTGTACCTTTTGGCTTGAAGAAAAATACCATCACGAGAAAAGCAAAAATACCACAAGAATCACGGAGACGGGCTTGTCTAGCAAACATTCTGGGTGTGCATGTAGCTGAGAAGGATCCTAGCTCTAGTTAAGAATAAACTGCAAAAATGGTTTTTTGAGTGTGTATGAATTTAGAAACCTAATATCGATTCTCACTGCACCAGGTTGGATTACAGGGACGGTCAGGATATTTCTGTAGAAGTAGGACTATAAGACCAGCTGGAAGACTAGATTGGAATCTCACCTGAGTTTTAACCTCCTGGACACAATCCTAATATTTGCTATGCAATGCCACATGGTAGTGCTGTGACAAAATGAGGTAAGAGGATGTGCGTGGCATTGACAGAAATTATTTTGGAAATAGAACCAACAGTTATGACTTTTTCTCCTAATGAATATCTTTTCAGAAACATGTCTGTCACCTTTCCAGTTGAAAATAGAAAATTTTCTGTTGCCTCACACAAAACACAATCCTTTCTTCCCCACCTGACATTTACACCAAAGGCTGCAGAAGTTCTTACATCAAAAAATGGTGGAGTACTACTCTGTCAGAGAAGTGAGAAAGACATCATTCCTAACGTCATCCCTTGGGCCTAGGCCTGCAAAAACAAACCAGACTTCTGACTGCTGAAGGAAATGGCCATCTCTTCCCCTCACAGGAGGTGTTTAGCATTGCTGACTCAACTGCTGAGAAATAATTGATCTTTTATTAAGGGAACATTTAGATTATGTGTGTATGTTTACAGATCTTAACACAATGTTCCATTAAGAGTTTTTACTGTCCTCCCTTCTTGATAAATTCCTTCCTTCTCCTCGCAGGACCCAACATGCCTCTTTATTGAAAGATCTCATATTCTGTTTCTCTAAAAGTCTCAAGGTTATGATAGTTCATGATTGCCATCATTTGGGCGCAGCACAGTTACAGGATAGGATTCAAAGTAACTTTAAACTGATGGGCTGAGGTACAAAGCCCTTTTCTGCCAAGCACTCCCCCAGACAGTGCTCCACAGCTAGGCTGCATCTGTCGTAGTGTGTCCTGTTACAAGCTAGTTTCAATAGCTGAATAGAATGACAGGACTTTCTGTTGCACATCTACACAGTCCTCTGACATCCCCTTGGTACTTTTAGGGAAGAAAAAGAAGAAACAGGATTCAGTTTTGGTACATGTGCAAGAGTCAGTCCGATGTTTGACTTGGAGATGTTTTGAGTTGATGTTTCAGCTGTTTATAAATGCCCTGTGGCAGAAGGTGCTGACCCATGGTCCAGTTTGAAGTCTGATCACAGCACAGCTCAGAGACATTGTTCCACAAGAAGGAAATGTCCTGCTCTGCCAGAGTCTTAAGGGTGCTGCTGAGCCCAGTATTTGTTGCAGTGATCCAGGAGAGCCTCATGCAAAAGTGGAGGTCATTGCCTCTTCTGGAAGGAGCTGGCAGCTTCTCCTAAATCATGCTACCCCTGAGCAGGCCTGAGGTCTTGGATCACAATCATTCCTCTTCAAGTGATGGTCTGACACTGACTCAGCTCAAAGCCCAAGATAGGAAATGGATTCCCTCTTCTATCTCACTGCTGTGGCATACTACAATCCTTCTTACAAGTGAGCCCTAAGTAAAGCAACAGAGAGATTAAGACATGAGGTAGGATACATTTCTAAGTACAACAAAAATCAAGTCTTAAAATTTCACAGCCTGGCCTTTTATGCCTCTCTCCAAAATGAACAAAGGGACGTATCCACCATAATTCGAATTTTGGAGCTCCCACTTGACTATTCCCACTGAAGTAAGCATGTGAGGTGAGCACGGAAGGCGATGTCATTAAATGGAAAAAATGAACAAGGCAACATAGTTACTCTGAAGTTACATGACTTTGGTTGCTCTGTGCTGATTGCTTGAATGTTGTGGGGTTTTTTTTGGTGAAAAGCTTTTTCGTAAGGCACAGCTTCATTTCCAAAATGTTAACAAAGCTAAAGCCCCAGGAGTAGGCAAGAAAATTAGAAATGTTCACACATTTGAAAGCATATAAGAAAAAAACCCTTTCTGTTTTCAGGACTGAAATGCAGGGAGAGGCAGTACATCATCCTGCTAAGGGTACCTGGGGGTTTGCAGATAGGAAAAGGGGCAAAACCAGCCCAAGCCACACGCAGGCAACAAGTACTTCATTGTTAATATGTTATTATACGATGATCATTGGCTTCAGATTTATAACAGCAAAAATTGCTGATCAATAAGGCCCCTGGGAGGAGAAAGATACTCTTCACCCATCTTCTTTTTGATTTTTGGGTCTATTCTGGTCCCAGAGCCCTCAGTCTGTATTACGTATCACAAATTCAATTCAGTTCAGTTACACCTTGTTACTCCAGGTTGGGCTACCCAGAGGGTCTCTGTAAATGTTTATGAGTGCAAATGGGAGAGCATGGTCACCTCCCAGCTGGAGTCCCTTGGTGCCATGAATCTGAAGAGGTATGGAGGACAGCAGGAGGGACAGAAGACAGAGGCTGTTTTGCTTTCTCGGCTGGACGGTTATCAAAAAGGACCCAGGAAAACCAGTGACAGCCTTGCACAAAGGATCAAGAGGACAATGAGCCTAATGAACTCAGCATGAATAGCCCAAATATCTTCATGGTCTTGTTTCAGGAGCTTCATAGGCTTCTGCTTTATGATGCCCCATAGGGATCAATATGCCTGACTTGGAAAAAAGATGCAGGATGATATGACCAGATTAGCAGCAAGGGTCTGAGAGAGGTGACCTGCTGAGGAAGGCGATGAAGGCTTGAGAAAGGGGAAGGAGTGGAGAGAAAAGGAGTCAGGGAAGGCAAGGCAGCAAGAGATCACAGGGACCTGCTGGGGTTGTGATTGAGAAGGAAGAGGAAGCAGAGGTGACTGATTAAAATAGCGTTGGCTCTTGAATGTGTTTGACATTTGGATGAGACAGTATCTCTAGTCAGAATTCAAAGCAATAGCTGTCCAGACTGTTTCCTGCACCAAAGGAAAAATAGCTTTTCCCTGAATATAAAGGCAAAAGCCCTGATTTGATTTTGGGAGGAGTGCTTTGAATTTTTTTTAATTACCAAGTAAATTAAGAAGCTTAAAGGCAGGCAAGAAGTCTAGCTATTTCCCTGAACACCTCAATCATTGAACCTCGCACTTAAGACAATCCCACCTTTTGTGCATCTCCCATTCAGAAAAGATGATTAAGCGAACTGGAATAATTCTGTAAAAGCAAAACAACTTCAACTTCAGGAGGAGCAAAACTCCCTCCAAGCACACATTTCAGTCTTTGTTCCAGTTATTTATTCCTTTTGTCTTTCAACATTCAGCAATCAAAGGAATTAAAAGGATTAAAAAGCACGCACACAACAAGTGATAGCTTAATACATCAAAGCAGGTGTGACAACGAGTGGAATAGGAGTCGGGGAAAACGACAACTTCAAATTAGAGCTCAAAAGCCTACACACGGAGTGGTCACAACACAACACATGGATCCCCATGAAACACAACTGCAATTCAAAATGCAGCCTGGGATAAAAGCAGAGCAAAATGCCCTTGCCAATGTTGCAGATGTTGCTGTGTCCCGTGACACTTTACATTAGAGAACATCAAAGCACATCCCCTTCTGTAGCTAATGCAAGCACAAAGCCTATTTGCCCAGTATTGTATTAAGTTGGGTTGTGCCACCACACACAGAGGAAGGCTGAAAAATTTCTGCTCACCTCTTCACCTCTCAGGCACTGGCAAATACTCTTTTCCTAAAATAAATGGGTTTCTCCAACAGTGTATTTCTGCATTTCTCAGCTGCAGTTAATGGCAGAGACCCTAACCTGCAGTGACAGGAGTGTCTCAGCACAAGGTTCCCAGACAGATTTAGCCTAATCAAAACGTCCAATGAAGTAACATTCAAAAGCTACATGTAGCCTTATAAATATCCCATGCAGCTGTAAATTGAGTATTTCCTCACTTACAGGAAAGGTGCCTAGATTATCATGTGCTCCAAAATGATCTACAACCACCCCCCTAAGGGTTGTAAATGAGAATAAACTAATGGGGTTCTGAGGACCCACACTGCTGCATATGGAGGTAGGGAACAGGGCACTGCCAAACCCATTTTCAACTGTATCATGCTCAGAGCCTGGCAAAAATCTTGTTATATTCAACTAACAATCTAGCTGAATCACAGTCACTTGTAGCTGAATATCATCACCCACCAAGGGGAAGCTGGCTTTTTCCCCACTCCCCTTTCTTCAACTGAAACATTGCAGTGGGCTGTGCAGGTGCTCCTCAACTGTCCCAGGGCAGAATTAGCGTCTGCCCTGCTCAAGTCCCTTCACTTGGAACACACTGATACTCTTATCACACTGACATGATGTCACTGCAGTTGACTCTCTGAGGGGGATGCAATTCCCCTTCTATGCAAAAAAAATGAGATTTGTACCGGGAATGTACTTTTCATTTTAAATTGGAGCAAAGCAAAGAGAAAGTAGGCACTTGCTGCCTCAGAGCAATGTACATGCTCAGATGCTTCACTAGATCAGGTCCTCTGTAGACAAGATCAATAAAGTTCATTGTTATGAACCACAATGTAGAATTTCAATGCCCTTATTTCAGCAGCTCCTGGTCAGATGGGACATAACAGCTGCTGATGCTGTTACAGTGGAACATCTTGCAGTTACTCAACAACATCAACACTGCAATGCACCGTGCAAGTCAAGGCAGTTGGCTACTTACACAGAGTGGTTGGTTTTCTGCCCATGCATCTGGCAATATTGCTCCCAGTGACTATCACTAGTGCATAGCACAGCGAGGCACCATCAGTACTGGCCAAGTTTTTTTGTACCACAAATACAGGAGTGATATGTTTTCCAGACACACAATAAATCTATGCAAAATGAACACTGTATTTGTTGCCCAGAGACATGAAAATCTTGTCTTCCCTCCAACTGCTATCTTAGAAATCCAAACTGGTGTGGGTAAGAAGCAGCAGGGGAGGGCTTAGGATGCTCTGGCCGAATGACATGCTATTCAGCCTGTCATAATGGCCAATAGCAGACAGCCAGGTTTTCAATTAACTCCCTGTGTGTGGAGTCAAATAGCTGCTCTTGCAGTACTTCAAAAGGCCAAAGAAACAGCAACACTTGTCCCCTTGAAGTACCACAACTTCTCAACATACTCAAAGAGGTTTGCAACTTCAAATAAGCCCTGAGCCAAAATTGCTCCTTGATTATAAAGCTATTAGAAGGTTAAAAAAGTACAAGTTGAACAAAAGGTACAGTTGAAGGTACATTTCTAGCTTTCTAAGGAGACACAAGAAAGGGAATTAATTTCTCATTGGTGAATGGGTCAAAGCAATTTTCTGATCTACAGATGAGAGCTGTCTCTGTTAGCAATGCAAGTAAAGTGCAGGGCTGTACATGGCTAAACAGGACACACTTGATTATCTCAACAGGTGTCTGCAAGGAAAGTTTGGGAATTATAGAATCACAGAATGGCCTAGGCTGGAAGGGACCTTAGAGATCATCTAGTCCAACCTCCCTGTCACAGGCAGGGACGCCACCTCTCGACTAGACCAGGCAACACATGGGGAGATGGAATTTAGTTAAGCCTCTGAGGGAGCTGAGCTGCGGATAGGAAGTGGAGGTCTTTCTCTTAGCTAGGTTCTTCCAAAGAAGAGTTAAATAGGGAGTACCTCTGATGTCTTTGGTGCCCAGTGTGACATTGAACAACACCCTTAGAACATTTTTTAACAGCAGAAGTCCTTTCTACCATCATCACTAGTGCAGCTGAACATAGGAACAAATTAAACTCCTCCAGTGGATCAGTGTCTGGCATCTCTGCTGACCTTAAGAAGCCCAGGTCTCACAATTGCCCCTCATATAACCCTATTTCAGCCCTGAAGTCTTCCCTCTCCCATTTGTTTTATATGACACTTGTGTAAGGCAAGAAAAAGGCCATGTTGTGGCTGTGTCAGTCTTATGCATGGGCTGACCAACCATCTAGACCAATGCAGGACAGGAAATACTCATGATAATCCTCATTTAGGAGAAACATGTAAATATCACTTCTTTGCCTGTTCTACTCAAAGGGAAATATTTTCTTCTGTCTAGAACGGCTGAAATTAGTCAATTAATTCAAAGCCCATTAGATGAAGACTGAGAGACTGACGAACCAAAGGTGAGGGAACACACGATTTTGAATTTTTAGCTTCTTGGGAAACCAGGCTAAAAATAGCAATAGATTGAGAAAGTACAAAACTATGAGATGCCCTGAATTATGCCCAGAAGAAGTCTGTCTGCAACATCACTGAAGCAAGGGTGGATGGGGAAATCCTTCTGAAAAACTACTCAGAAAAGAAGTTCATCAGGGGAAAGTCAGTGCTTGCTATTATCTTTCTATTCCCTGGCCTCGGGAAGAACATAATTGCATTTCAGTTTAACTGTAAGGAAAAAAAAGTAAGACATTCCCTGTCTTTGATCACAGACAATGTTTTGCCAGGGAGAACCACTGTCTCCCTCTACAGGGTGATCCATATCAGAGACTAATGAGGGTGCTAATGAGGAATTATAGAGCTGCCCATCGCCAGCTCCAGCCTGATAGCTTGCAGAGCAAAGCCTGCAGAGTTCAGTTCCCAAGGGAGAACCAACAGAGAGGGACAAGACTGGGACACCCCGGGGTAACGTCAGGTGTAGTCACACCGGGTGACTGAAGAAATCCTGTGCTGCTAAAATTGTATTACTTCACTGCAAAACTCTTATTTGTTCCTTGCCACTTGTTACAAGTCAAGGGAAGGAATATGTTCTTCCTTCCCCTTGGCAACACTCATTTGGATGCAAGTGGGAATTTCTTGTGGTGCTGTTCCTGGCTCTTCTCTTCGACAGACAGGAGAGTGCTTATTAGAGCAGACATACAGATGTTGCAAAAAGCCCAATCACATTGCCAGTGTTGGTGGGAGAAAACGCAAGTAAACGTCTGTCCACCCTGTGGTGAAACAGTTGCCAGTTTTCCCAGGCTGTTCAAGAACAGCTCAAGCTCAAGCAATGCGTTGAGTAACACGGCAATGGGTACCAATGGTCTCCACTAGTTTGATGAGTGGCAGATGTAAGCACTGCCTCTCCCACCACAAACCCATCAGAATCTCTGGGAATAAATGCTCTTCAAAGGAAGAGATTCCCACAACCTCCGCTAGGACCAAAGAGCAGACTAGCCCAGCAGCACAGGAGCTGCAGCCTCTAGCTCAGAGCAGACTGGCATGGCAGAACCTGGTCCCTATCTTGCATGGCAGAAAACACATGCTGTTATCTGTCTTCCCATTTTAGACACCTGGTCCTGATCAGATGCCGAGGATGACTCCACTACTCAGCAGTCCTTCACACCATCAGATCACTACACATTTGAGAAGAGTCCAGAGAAGAAAAGCAGAAAGGGGAGGCAAGGGGGTCAGAAGAGGCTGCAGACTGTGTGGCTGGGCAGTGGGATTTGGGATGCTCTGTTGCTGCTGTGCCAGAGCAATGTGAAACTTTCTCCTGCCAGAGAAAGG
This sequence comes from Apaloderma vittatum, assembly GCF_000703405.1. Lineage (NCBI taxonomy): Eukaryota > Metazoa > Chordata > Aves > Trogoniformes > Trogonidae > Apaloderma > Apaloderma vittatum. The sequence continues at coordinate 183,352 of NW_009698402.1, forward strand.
AAAGAGGAAAATAAAATAAAAAAAATGGGAAAAAATAACCTTGCAAGAGTTGTGTTGCTGTTACAGACAAAACAGATACCAGATCAAAAAGGTCTGCTTAAAGATGGTACATATGCCAGCTCCAGGGGATTTCAAATATTTATGGTTTGCTACATTTTTAATCTTTAAGAGTTCCAGGGATGCTGCATGTAGAATATGATGTGAGCATCTCCCATGTCTGACATGACCGTGGCTTGTAAACCGCTGCAGCGGTGGGAAGTGGAAAGCAGGTTCACGTGAGGGTTTCTGAGGCTCACCTCACTGCCAGCCTGGTGGGGTTTTTCCCTGTACCCTAGAAGCAAAATCTGAAATATGCCCTTACCTTCTGACTCTAGCCCCTAGCTATTCCATCCCAGGCAACATGCACAGCACCTTCAAAAGCACTCTTGCTGCAGGCAGAAAGGTGCAAAGGAGATAGGGTGCGAAGATGATTGCCTTAGGCCTGCTGCCACCACTCCCACCTCTGTGACAGATGACAAAAGAGAATCCCCATCCTATTGCGTGGCCTAAATAGATTTCTTGCCTTCCAGATTATCAGTAACCTGAAGCAGGCTAATAGTTAAAATCACACTAGAGAGTAATTTGCAAGGTACAACGGAGGTCCTGATTCTTCTGGTACAGAAGCAAGGACTGAAGTGTTTTAGTGGGAGTTTGGTGTGTATGCAGAACACCTTAGGCATACATAGGACTAATGCATCTAACAGGTGCTGGAATTCATGATTATTTCAGCTCATGTCAGCCTCAATTAGAAGATATTTCAGGTATGCTGCCTCATATGCCTCTTCTCTTTCCATGTTTCCTGAATAAAATAGACCTAACACCCAAAGCTGAGGTAGTATTTCAAGGAACTCGGTGCCTGCTGCACAGTGGTTGATGTTTGTCTCTTAACTTGGGGTGGAGCTGCATAAATTATTCAGCTTCTCTTATTTTAACTGTCAAAGAAATTTAGGATCCTTAACCCATTTTGCCAACTATCATGTGAGCTGAGGGAGTCTGGGAGGAAGAAAGTACTTTCTAGAGGGTAGAAATGTTCATGCTTGCAAAGAAAATATAAAATGTGATATTCTTGGATATAAAACTCATGCCTTGCTCCACTTTTCTTGGAAAGGCTTTACTTTCACTTACTCTGAGGAGGCTGTAAAAGCCTGTCACATCAGCACCACTGTGGAGGTCACCATTTAAATTGTCCCTCAGGGATTACACCCAGGACTAGGGTGCGGAGGAGCCAGTATGACAGCAGAGTTTTCCTGAAAACCTCGGTACCACTACTGCATCTACCCTGTGCTGGCACGCTCCGAGACAGCATGGACTTCAGCTGTCCTCGCTATGCCATCCCATGCATATTGCTGGAGCTTACAAACCTGTGGGTTATAGCAAGAGAGGAGCACATCAAAAGATTGGCTTGTCCGCTTCCCAGAAATGATGGGTCTGATTCATTTGGAGCAAGCAGACTTATTCCACAGGGGGATTTAAGCATGCAGTATTTCTCTGTAGGGCGCATAGAGATTGATAATTTTCTCCAGTTTTCACCTGCCTACCGCAATCTGGCAACGCTAGACGGTGCGAGGACAGCTCATTTGAGCAGCAGTTAAGGGATTACAACCGGACTGTGCCTGACTGTGCTTTCTCTCCCTGCACAATGACCAGGTCATAATTAGGACAGGAGTGATGGTGTTCAGTGATGTGGAGAGGCATTAAGCTGTTGAGCTTCTGGCACTATGACCAGGTATGCACTGCCAGGTTTCAAAGTTTAGCACTTTGCAGAACTGGCAAAACCGTGGCCTCCCTGCTGTGATACGGCACTAGAAGTACATTGCATTTCAGCAGAGCCAGGCTGTGCCGTGAAAAGCCAAGAAGCCGGCACAGCAAAAGCCACAGCACAATCCCGGTGCTCAGCCCCGTCACCCCTACTCAGGGAAATGCCCACGGCCCAAACCCTGCCCCCACCTAGGAAAACCCTAAAGCAAAGTGCTTTATTCTTTACTGTTAAACATGCAGATCTGTGGTGGTTTCACTGGAATTCTAGCATACATTCCAGTTTAGGCAGAGCTGCTAAAAAGACTTGGCCAAAACAACCCCTTCCTCACCAACCTACTTGTAAGAACCCAGAAGTGTTGCCTTAATGCTGTTTTTCTCCCTTTATATTTTTTAATTCACCCAACCTTTTAGAAAAGAAAATTCTATTGATCAGCTTTTGTAGTGTCGCCACTCTTCTGCAGTGCTAATTATTTATAATGCATGCTTTTTTATCTGCTCTTTATAGTAATGTGTGTGTTGGGGAATTTTACCACCAATTCTTCCCTCTTCATGAGTACTCAGTCAAACAAAGCATTAGCCAGGCTTGGCCCCTCTAGCATTTGAATTGGGAGATTGTCAGCAGCATTGGAACTCACTAGATTGCTCATATAATGCCATGTAACCCTCCCAGCATAAATCCGAATGCTTCACATTTACAATTTTTAAACTATTTCTAAGAATGTGATGCAATCTATTTGGTCCACAAAACAACTTAGCAATTTCAATATGACGATCTGTCAAGAAATAAATGGCAGTACACAAGACCCTGTAACTTACTGGCTATTCAGTGCCCTAGGGGAAATATATTTCCAGTCATTTTTATAGGTGTGTGTGGGCGAGTGTAGATTTCTGTGGAGACACGCATACACAGGGAGACATGCATATAAAAGGAGTATAAAAATGTTTGGCCATGTGTCACACAAAGGATATCCTAAATATTTTAAAAACAACCTTCTATTGATAAGATAATGGTATTTTTCTTTTTTAATTCTGCAGCATGGCTTCGAATTTTGAACATGCTACAAACACATGGTATGACTTCAAAACAGAAGCTTTAATTCATCTGTGCATTTCTTGAAAAAATTCACTCTGCTTTCTGATTTCAGATGATCAGTTAGTTCAGAAATATGTTAAAGATTTTAGGGAGTGTTAAAACTTTTTTCTTTTATTTCTACTTTGTTTTAAGCAGTAGTAAAAGGCGGTATCAAAGGATAGAAACACCCTTTTTCTTCTGTTGAGGAGACTACCCTGAGATTTCAGCCATTTTTTCACCATACTGAAAGACAGTCTAAGAAAGATTATTCATCTGCCTTCCTATCTATCTACAGCAACACGAGTATCATCTGCTTCTATGATAAAAGGCCCCTGGGAGACAATGCTGTGCTTATCAGATGTGGCAGCAGGTGAAATATCAGACGAGCAAGATAATAAATATTAAATGAGCCTATAGTTTTTAATCTGATGTCGGAAAATGTTAACTGTTAATCTGGATAATGGAGACTAGATGTCCTAAAATCCCCTACCTGTGAACTTGAGACAACCTCTCTCTCTGATAGCTTAAGCCTTGACTTTTCCTTAAAGTCAAGCTTCTGAAGGCATCAGCATTTCTCAAGGGCTTTTTCAGAGGAAAGCACAGGCCCCAGCTGAATAAATTCATTTGCTCGGGGCTGATGATCAGTATTCCTTAACTGCATTCACACACTTGGGACCTGAATCCAGTGCTCTGAGAAACACTAAAAAAAAGTAGTGGCTCTTCTGCCAGTTTTCCCCAGAACAGCACGTTCTGTAAGGCCCCTTCAGCCTGCTGAATCAGCTGGAGCCTCATTCTTCTAAATCAGCCTTTTCCCCATCTTTGCTTTAGCTGGAAGAGTAACAATGGAAAGCAAGTTGCTGTGAGTGTGTAAAGATTCATTCCTAGAAGTTCCTGGAGGGAAAATGTTTGGGAGCTACAGGTACAATAACATAAATGGAAATGCTAGTTCAAACCATGTTGTGGTTGATTACATCTGAAGGTTTTCACAGCGTGATTACTGCTGTGATTCAAGAGATGCTTGTGAGAACAACCCAGTACAGCCTCACATAGGTGCCCAAAATACATCCTCAAAGCAGCAGAAATGCCCTTATCTCCTGGCCTGGGGACCTCTGCTGAGAAACCAAAGAGTGAAAGCTAGCACTGACCTTTATCCTCATGCTCTCAGGGCAAGGAACAAAGCAGTAAGCAAAACAGCAGCCTGTACACAATTTCCATGTGGTGGGGATGCCTGAAGTAGGAGGAGTTTGCAACACTTGTCACATGCTCGTCCCTCCTGGCAGCTCAGTTTCCTTTTGACATGACCCACATCTTGGCAACAAAGAAGAGTCAAGCTCCATCACTGCACTGAAGAAAAACCGTGCACAGGAACATAAAGCCAAGCACCAGGGAGCAGAGAACTCAATTTTAGCAATTCCTGAAGCAATCGTATGGATTATGTTTATGTCACAGGTAGCTTTTGCTACATGTAGCATCAAAATATAGCAGGTGTTTTATTTACAGCTGCCATGGGGAAATACGGTCTGATGTAATTGTTAAAGATCTGTTCGTATTCCAGGCAGCAAACTACCATTTACAGGATGAAATTGTTTGCTGTTTAAACACTGCCAGTCAAGGACATTAATTGCTGTGGGTTAAATTAAACTAGATGGCACAGCAATAAGATTTGAAGCCTGGGAGAGGGGTGGGGAGGAAGGAGGAGGGGAGAAACAATCTTCTCTCATAAATAATAGGATCGGAAAAGGAATCTTTAAAGGGACAGATTAATCTGCAAAGAGCCAAGTTCAAAGACAGTTCACGTTTTGCCAGGCAGCCCTGGGGAAGGCAAATACTGACTCTGCCCCACAAAGAGGAGTTCAAGCCTCTCTCAGGGTATTAATTCCAAATATCTGACCAGCATTAAGCACCATATCAGAGGCTGGCTGCCTTCCAAAATGGGACAAGCCGCACTTTGTGACAGGGAGAGGAGACGCCACCTTGCCATTTTTAAATGAGGCTGCAGTTACAGCCAGAGGCAGCAGGTAGGCAACGGAGCAAGTCCTCATAGCAACCTTTTGTTTCAGTTTCTTGCAAATCTCTTGCACATATACACATGAAAGCAAAGACACACAGAGTGATATATTCATTTTACATTGCGAGAGGAGAGGTAATTTTGGTCTGATGTCTTGCACTTATAGTCACCCTTGTTGCCTTGCAATAAGCTCGCTTTCTCAGCTCATGGGAAGGCATGTTATTTATTCCTTTACAAAAGCAAGCCCATTGTAAATAAATAAATCTGAGCACTTTGGTTTTTTTGGAGGCATCTTAAAATACACTAATCAAAATGTAATGACAGGCTGGCAGCCAGCTTCATTATCCAGACTGTGGATAACCAGCTAAACTTTCCAGCCACAAAATTAGCATCACACTCACAAACAGAAATATCCTCCTGTCATTCACCCATTCCCAATCCTTTGGGAAAAGACAAAAAAACCACAACCACTAACCCACAAAACAGGAGCTCTGCAGCATGTTTTGAAGGTCGAGAAGTTACGGTGCAGTTTAGATCAAACATGAAACAAATTTTAAGCGTGAGATCAGCAGAGAATACCTGGCATTTTTGCAGTGTCCATCAGCCTCATCTCCTCTGGCAGTGGTTTTCTAAGATGTTACTGTCAGTAACCAGTGTTTGAACTGATATAAACATCTGTATTTAGTACATCAAACAATCCATGACCTTCCTAGGACGACTCTTTTGGTTCTCTCTATGACAACCGGGATTTCTACTTCCAACCAGGAAGGAGTTGGGCTGTGCTCACAAGAAGAACAGTCTTTGTCTTCTCATCCTCAGCAGAAGAGAGAGGACACTACTACTATTTGTTTGTAATAATTGTAGGAGACACAACCAACCAGAGCAGAGCACTGGTACTCCAACACCCAGGACATTGATGGACATCCCATCTGGTTCTGCCTCTGCTAGAAGCTCAGAGTTTAAATACAAGCACAGATAGAAATTGACCCTTGGCATGAAATTAATTTCTCACAGCTCCAAGTGTTTTGCTTTAAAAAAATACCTTGCAGCACCCCAAATGAATTGCATGCCTAGTCAAATGGATACCATAATTAGCAAATCAGGACCTGATTCCTCAGTCTGTGCAATCAGCTTTACCCTGGGGTAATGCTGTTGACTGCAGAAGATCTGGCATGCACAAGCGAAAGCCTGGGGTTTTAATAATTGTTTCCAAAGATGTAGTGCAAGCAGCATTGATAACACCAGCAAAACTTGCATCTCCCTCCCTTAGGGCCACACCAGAGCTCCCTGCTAAAATCTTGGTACTACCGGCTTTTAACTGTCAGGAGAATCGCAGATATTTCTGACAATACTGTACCTCAATCAGTATTTAAATTGTATGTTAAATAAATGCTGTGATTATTAGGAGCAGACTTCTTGAAGTTGAACCACCAGGTAGCTGATAGCTATCCTTTTACAAACTCCTGAAGCCTCAGTAGAGATGTACTTAATAACTGTTTGGCATTAATTTGTCATGCAATAATTATCCTATTAAATCTAAATTAAAGCCTCCACTCAGACACTTCATTTAAAGTGTGAATATAACAATTAGGAGACAAGGGGAAAAGGGGGATGATTTCTACACGATTTTGTACTTTTCTGACTAGCAGCAGAAAGGATATAAGATATGGCAGTGAAAAGAGAAATCATTCTGAAACTGAAACACACCACAAATTAAAATTCATCTTCCTAAGTTACATATGGTGTACAGCTTAGGATAGTATCTTCCTATACCATAAGCTTCAATGCATTTATTTCTTTACCATAAGGTAGTGCATTGCACTTTCTTTTTAAAGAACAAAAAGAAATTAAGAAAAATAAATAAGTTTAGACAATCGATGAAGGCCAGGATTGTTATCATCTATCTAACCAAACAAAAGCTCCAAAAATCAGACTGCTTTTCTTTTTTTTCTTTTTTTTTTTTCCCTGTGAACTCCTCATGTTGTCAACAGCCAGAGATCGGGCTCTCCAGAGAGAGATTCATCCCACCCACCTCAGAGCTTAGATCTGACAGCTAAAATGAGAGAACGAATCCTGTCCAAAAGCCAGACAGGAAGCCTGTAAAGAGAGACACTTAAATCCAGTTCTCATGTCCTAAACTGAGATTTGAGGCACAGAGCTGTTCTTCCACATAGGATAATAGAGCTCGAAGTGCTTAAAGTGTCATTAAGTAGCACTGCTGAGCTGAGGACAGTCTGTGGGTGTATAAGTTAGTTTTCTGGCCTTTTCCTGACTGATTTAATTTTAGGATCAAGAATAATGGTTTTTTAAAACCGAGACAAGATCTCTTTCCACTATGACTTGCAATTGCTCAACGAATTTCCAGACGAGTTGCAGAATAGCACAGCACATGACAGCTACAGGAGGTTTTCTTCATCAATCCAAATCATCCTTGTCACAGCGTTTAGACATCTTAAAAAATGCAATCTCCTTCAATAGAAGAACATCCTCTTTAGATAAAAGCCTTATTTTGCACTGGTTTTGGTTGTTGCTGGTTTTTTCCATGTGCTTTAGCTTCCTTTTTTTTTTTTTTTTTGGTCATGTTTTCCTTAGACATAGCAGTTCTTTATATCTTCCAGAACCTCTAAAATACCAGTTGTCATACTGGTTTTACAGTGCGTGATATTCTGTCTCCCTTCCTAGGCTGCCTAAACCAAGCATGTTCGTCCCAGTGCCATTCTCCTAGGAGATAATTACCTCTTCACCTTTCTCTTCCTCTACTAACACTCTCTACTCTGCCAACTGCATTTTCCCACAGAGATCATATTACTCATCTCTCTAACAAAACTCTGGTGATTTCTCAGATTATACTTAGCTCTCCAGTCTGACATTTGTGTCTCTGTTCTTCAGCTGTATCAGTTTGTCTAATAAATGTCTTATCTAGATCCTTAGACTATTACAGTTACAAACAACACAGTCTTTTTCAACCAAAACATTTTCCTCTAATTCACCCCAAAATGTGACAGGAAGGTTCATTGTGGATTAAACTGTTCACTGACTCTGTTCTGCTCCCATGAGCCTCTTTCTAACCACACAAGACAGCTTGGGTTTAAAAGGCTGGTTTAAAAACTGCACAAAGCAGATATCAAAGAGGGTAGGAGCACATTAAAAAGGAAGAGCAACACACTTTGATAGCAAGAGCAAGAAGAGTAAGTAACCGATCTTCAAGAAGTTTATTCGTAAAATTTAAACACAGATTGAACTGGAAAGGAAGCTCGTATATTCAGAGATGCCTGCCAATAACAGACTGAGAAAGCCAGCATAAACAAGGTCTGTTCAGGTAATCATAAGCAGATGTAATCCAAAGCAGATGAAATATGAGGCTCTGTTTATCATGAATGGCACCCACAGAGTGTATGTTTCGCTAAGTTTTAAGTGAGTTTAGTGCCGGTGAAAGTGTGAGATGGACAGCCCAGGAGGCTCATGTCAACCCATGGGGACAGATGGCCAGGCCAGAGCTTCACCTGCTCTTCATTTTGACCAACCTTGGAAACGCAAAACCTCCTACAAACATCTGTGTGTTCACCTTCTAGATCATCTGGTGCCTTGCAAGCCACAAACAATCTAAAACCAGGTGAGTACAATGCCTTCTACAATATTGTGAGAAGAGAAAAGCCTGAGGTTTCATGAAATATTCTGCAAGAAGCAGCAGGGCATCAGTGACCAGTCCCTATCAGGAAAGGATTGGTTTGTGCTCCAAAACGCTGCTTCATGCAGGACTGACTGCAAGGCAGCATTACCTCACTCCTGTGACAAGAGGTCTTGGATCCATCATAACTATCCATAAAACATTTCCTCATTTGGCCACAGGCAGGGGAAAGCTACATATGGAGCTGCAAAGGAGATGTAATTTTTTTTTTTCTCTAAGGCAGTTTTAGACATGAAGGAAAAGATGCTCATAGGAAGGTTGGCAATGCTGTTCTCCGAAATTTCTGTCATGGTGATCATTACTGTTTAAGGACTGGAGATTCCTTACCACCGTTGTCTTTACGGAGCTAGCAAAACCACAGGGTGTGTTGCTAATGTCTTCCAGGTTGCTTTTTGGATGGTGTGAAAACTATTTGATAATTAGTTCCCTAAATTAGTGCTGTTTCCATTGTAATCACTCCCCTTCCCAAATGATTTCACATCACTGTTTCTTTGTAATAATTTTGATTCATTTTGCATTATCACCACTGGAATCACATTGATGACATTTATTTAATTTTTTTCCACAGCTCTCCTGCATGTTTACTGTCACCATCTGCACACACATTGCATTGATCATATGAGGATTTCTAACTGCGTTGGTGTGTGTAGACTTCTGAATACAGTGAGTGTTTAAAGAAGCCTTTTTAAAATTTGTTACTGGCTGGCTGTGTCCCTGCTGGAGTCCTCTTGGGAGACACAAGAAAGAACAATTGTTTTATCTTTCCTAAGAACACTAACACTTCTGCCTACCCCTGCTCTTTCACAGGGCCCTGGAGATCTTTTATAGCATCCTACACTGGCACTACCGTGCTGTTAAGCCCTCATGAATGCAATGATGAATTAATAGCACTGCTATATACCATAAACAGTTGCTAACATAGAGGTAGCAGCAGCTATCCTGCAACACCACCAACTTCTGTTGCTCAGTCAGTGGATGAAACAAAACTGTCTGGTTCATCTTGCTCAGGCTGCTCAAGATATTTGCAGGTTGATTTCCTTCCCTGCTATTTTTTTGTTGCTGTTGTTGGAGGCAAACTAGGGCTCAAAGCCAAATCTGAAATATCCTGGGGCTTTTCACTGCCTTATAAACAGTTACTTATAGTCGCTGATACATTGTTGGCATGTTTTAAACCCTTAATGGCCAGATTGCTTGTAAAAATACATATCTATTATTGATGTACGTAACAGTTGTGCCTGATGGCCCTCTTTGAGATGAGTTCCCCTTAATTTTAAGACCTAGGCATGTTCACATTAAACAGGCACTCGGTAACTAGAAAAAGCTTAGCAGCCTAAACGCAGACTCTAGAGAAAATTATTTGACAGAGGCTGTGGTGGAAATGTGGGACATGCACAGAAACAAGAGCACACCTTCCATGGCACTTGAATGCTCTGCTTATAATACACGCACTGCTTATATTTACGGGAGATGGAAAGGGAGAATAAGCTGGGAACGTAACACTCAGCCATAAATGGCAAAATTCTGGCTAGGACCTGCTAGAAAGCCAAAGTAATAATGCAAGAAAATTTCTGCTACTCTCTGCTAGTGATGTCCTCCCAAAAGTTCGCCTCCAGAAAAACAAACTCATGAGCTTCATCTTTAATTTGCAAAAATACAGATTTTTTTTTTTTTCCAACAAGCCTGTACTATGCACCATGTAGCATAGGAGCAATACCATGGTCTCCCATAGCCAAATCCATCTTTACCAGCTTTGAGACTGGATGATCACTACACAAGGCCTTGATGTCACCCCATCTCTGCCAGCACCAAGCAGCTGCTGGGCTTTACCTGATTTCTGTCCAGGGAAATGACCCTGAACAACCCAGCCTGCTTTCAGCCTTCAGCAAAACCAACAAGCAACAGCCTGAGAAAACTAAGCAACCAAGCTACATGTGTCTAAGTGGAATTCGGTCTTTCAGGGTAGTTTCTTGACCTGCTGACCCTGAAATAGTTAGGAATTCCCCAAGTCAACTTGTTAAATGCATACAGATATGCAGACACAGAGGAAACACCTTGGTAGTCTGACCTTGGGCACTAAAATGAGCAGCAAAATATTTAGGGAAATGGTTAATGTTGTGGCTTCTGTAAATATGCACTGCAGAAATTGACAAAATGTGACTCAAGAAACTCATGTGCTAGAGTAGTACTTGTAAAAGATAAGCAGAAATTTTAAATGAGGATAACACACCCAGGGGCTTATGGATCATGCATAATGGCTTAAATAATGTTAATGTGGTGTTGGTACATTCATATCACTTTGCTTGCTCCTATTTGATTTAAGCATTATACAGGGCAGCCTCACACACTGAAGACACGTAAAGCCATTCTGCTCACGACAGGGTCAGAGGGAAGGACACAGCAAATTGCTGTAACGTGGTCGGGCTTGAAACACATTGAGATCCCATAACTTTCAGGCTGTGTAGTAGCAACTATGTACTAACATGCAAGTAAATTACATCAGTGTTTCTGAACTTGCATCTATATAAGGTTTTTCTATGTGAAGGTCTGGTTTAAAATTCCTGAGGCTCTAATAAGCCTAAGAGATGCCTCCTTCCTCCAGGCACCACCACCTCCTAGAGTGACTGACAGAAATGCTCAAGCAGAAGTCTCTGGGTCATCAAGGTGAGGGTCTTCCTGGAAGAGAGTTGCCTCACAAAATCATCTTCCCTCAGCTTGAAGGGCTAGCAGATGGGCAGAGCTCATGAAACTGGGGTGTAGACAGAGTTGTAGATATTGTGAATATCGTAAATAGAAAGATGCAGACAACTAGGCAAAACATGCTGCTAAGCTTGCATTTCGAGTATTCCTACTCAAGACACGAAACAGGGGCAGTTGCTGTACCAGAGAGCCATTCAAATCAACAGTGGATCGCGCTCCGTCCTTGGGTTTCATTTTGGGCACTAGCATAGTCACTCTCTCATAGAACAGTCCCAGCTTCATTGCTGGGTGTAGAACTTATGGAAAAAGGCATCAACTGAGCAAATTTAACGAAGGCTCATATTCACTAATTTCAAAAATACCTTTAAAGCTAAAACTTGGATGCTCAGAATGCTGCCACCCCTTTGTCAGCTTGCAGCCTAATCTTGTTGAGGTCCCCTTTCCATAGTTAGCCCAGAGTAATCCTTTTCTCTTAAATAATGCAGCAGTTCTTTCCAGTTTCCTGATGGCTGAAGACTCTTGCCCACATAGCAGGACTAACAGTCCATAATACTGTGGTTTAAGGAATGTCACTGTTTCCAACATGGAGAGTGCAAAAAGGCATTGGAAAGCCCCGGTAGTCAGGGGCTTTCTGAGTCAGGGAAATTTCTGAGAAAATAAAAATCACTGCTCTAACACACAGATATTTGCATGCCAAGTTTCCATCCAAATCTTTTGAGAAAGGGTTTGCTAATAACACCTGAATTTAGACATTTCTGTGCATTAAAATTCAAGAAGCTGGGAAGTGCAACTGTCACTAAGGTGCATAGGGCTGTGCAGGACCTGCATTTGACATTGAGTGGTCTCTACAGAAGTCTGCTTCAAAGACAATGTACCGGTGCCCAATTTTCATTTTCACACTATTTCTTAGTGACCTTGTTTGTGTGGCAGTGAGCGTAAAAATTTAACTGCATCTTCTCACCCTCCCCCTTGTGATGGGGAAGGCTTAAAGAACAGTGTTGGCTATTATTGCTTGTTTCCCTTCAAGACTATTTACTGCAGTTGTCCTGAATCGACAGCTAATAAAGTTTCTATTACAGCTCTTTAATGATTGGTCATAGCTGGGGAAAGAGAGAATTTACCTTCCCTTTGCTCCGTATTTGCTGTTTCCCTTTCCTCCGCCCTAGCTCCTCTCCTCTATTTCATTTCTCCTATAAACTCTCGGTCAGTCATAGATGGAGACAATGCAAACAGGTGTGACCTTGCCAACCTGAGTTTAGCAGATGGGTTCAGGACAAATTGGATTAAAACACTTTGTCACCTCCAGAGCACATCCATCCTCACTGTCAGATGCTCGCACTGTCCGGCTGCTTCCCCGAGTTACCAGCTTCGCACATGCTTCCCTTCGCCTATCCTATTAATAAAGCAAAACCCAGAAACAGGCACTGGGGCTCTGGATGAAATAAGGTTTTGTTCTCATTTCAGAAGACGTTTAAGCAACAGATAACATATAATTTTCTCAGCACTTACAGGTGAAAGCATTACAAGAAACCATAGGGAGACAGTGCCAGCAACATTCACTTTTCTAGCCCCTAATCAGTCTCTCCAACAAAAGTCTTCCACGTGAAGCTTTCTGTGGCCCTCAGCAGCCATCACCCATCCCCTACAACAAGACCCTGTAATTTCTGCCTCTGGTTTTGTTCTTTTCTTTCTGCCAATGGACACATTGCCGTGCATTAATGCCTCAGGCCTCTGCATTTAAAAACATGCTAGTAGGGCTCAGATGATGACAACCTAAAATGGAAAGCAGCAATTCTGCAAAAGTTTACAGGAAAGCAGTGAGGTATCTCCACTAAAACATAAGAAAATAGCAAGCCAGCTTAAACTGCTCCACCTCTAAAGCGCAACTTTGTGGATTCAAAAGGCCAAAATTTGCCCATCTTTTCATTTCTCTTGAAAAGTAATCAAATGTCAGCCAGTTGTTCCTGACATGTTAAAGAGGTGTTAAGTTATTCACAAAGCTAGTTGCTCTTAGCATTAAGTAGAATTTTTAAGCAATGTGTTTCTGTGAGTAATCAAAGAGAAATGAGAAGCTGTATGGGTTTGGGCACAATTCAATAGGAGTAAAGATGATAGTATATGCTTAGAAGACATTTACATGATTGCTGTAGAAAATACAATTTTGTTAAGTTTTCTTGTATTACATTTTAGCTGAAACCAGATATAGAAAAAAAACCCTTAGAAAAGTCTCATCCTTACACTGTTTCTGCCTTGCCCAAAATGAAGCAGTGGTGTTGAAATCTTGGAAGGAAGCTCATTCCCTTGAGGTTGCTAATCAGCATTTTAAACGAAAGCTTGGGGAAGCTTCCAACTAGGCCTTCAAACTTTTATCTGAAGAAAACCAGACTTCCAGATTGCATTCTGGTTTTGTAAGACAATCATTAATAATAATAATAGCAAAATGGGAATTATAAAGATGATTTTTTCATGTGTTTTATTAACACGACAGCAGAATCATGCTGGTCAGATCAGCACAGTTACATCAGAGATGAATTTGGTCCATTATTCAATTAATCTTTCAATGCACTCCTGTGATCGAGGTAATACATTATTATCATCTCCACTTCTGTTACTCCCATTACAGACGTTAGTTCCAACAACATGAACCATTTATTGTCAAAGGTCCTGATCCTGTAATAGGATGTGCTAGCAGAGACCCTGATGCCCACAGCAAATTCCACTACCCTGAATGAAACTCATCATCCCTCATTAAGACAATAGTTGCAAAGAACCATTACTTCCTATTGTGTCCACCGAGTTGGGAGGGGAAAAAAAAAAAAGAAAAAAAGTGCTTGCAATGTCTGATTTGAGATGGCAATAATTAAACAAAGAATCTGTTTGCATTTACTGTAACTGGGGCATTTTTAATCAACCACCCTGCTTTTGGGAACATCCCCTTGACCACACAAAAAAAAGAGGAAAACACAAGCAATAATAAGCATCAAAACAGAAGTGTTCTCAGTAATCAAGCAGAATAGATGTGCAGTCAGCATGCTCCACTTCTCTGTCCACCAGTGAACGCAGCTGACTCATTTTTAGGTAGCGGTAGTATGTTTTTTCCTCTTTAACTGGTGAAACAGATCTTTTTGACATTTGATCTGCCTGCATTTGTGTTTTACTTTGCATTGGGACTGTGATTTTAAAGAGCATCTTCAGATTGTTTCCACTGAGTGGTGTTTTGACTCACATTGTGGAGTGAGGTTAACTGCATTTCTTTTGGGTCTGTTAACCAGCTTCCTTCTGAGTGACACTTAACTTGAAGATGTGATCCAGGAGCATTTAAATGTTTTGACCACTAATGAGTATTCAGTCTGTAAGATCAGACTAGAGCTACCTAAGGGGAACCCTCTAAAACGTATAAAGTGCGGACACAGAACCCTCTGCAACAAGTGTTTTGTTCTACGGTTCATAGCATTTGCTAACGCAGAACAACCCATTGCCTTACACCCTTGACCCACAGTAAAACCAATATTGCACAAACCAGCCAAGCTGATGGTGTTGCTGCTACAGAGTCCATAGCTGCCAAGAGACACCTGCCCATTGCGAGCCAGAGCAATATTCCAGATCTTTCAAGATTGGTCTCCAAACAGCTACTAGATAGTCCAGGAATCTTAACTGCAAACATCAAAACTCAGTAAGAAATCTGCTTGCTAGTTAAATTGCAAAAAAAACCCAAATAATAATAGCAAGCAACGTAGGAATGTCAAATATTTTATTCACTAGCATTGCTAATGTGGAAAATATTGCTTTTCCTGTGATTAATCTTACTCATTATACTTTGAATACAAGCAGACATATTCAGAATGTTGCATTAAACATACAACTACATACTATATATTTAAAGTAATGCAGAAAATGGCCAGTTTTTAAATATTTTTTAAATTGCCACATATACTGTACACAGATGCTCAATATATTTTCTGAAGTATACACTATATCAAACATTAGGAAAACTTCCTGCCTCTTTCTATGCTCTACCTTCTTTATGGGATATACTAGCTAGATTAATGTTCTTAGTAAAAGACTCAAAGGCGATAGATTCATGGTTTGATCTGGAGCTCATTGTGCTCAAGCGTGGACGATGCTCCTTAACATTTGAAGGCCTATTGCAAATGGTAGCAAATTACCTCAGATAGAGCTATAATTTTTATTATTACAATTCTTGCTGAAAACTGGCCCTCTTAGCCGAATGAAAAAAAAAATAAAATAATGAGCCTGTCTTTTTAATCCCTGAGAGGACCTGTTAATTTACGTTCGCTTACTGTTTAGTTTTCATGAGTCCTAAAATTTGCACAGGGCCTCAGGGTCTGCTCTGTTCCATGATTAAGTGAAGCACAAAGCCAGAAACGCCGTTCTACAGCTCTTCAGTTACAATCTGCTTACAACCAATAGATCGTTTCTGGTGTACAAGAACTAATATATTTTCCTCCTGTCATTTACTAACTCAGACAAATGTTTTCTCGTTTACTGTCATACTATAGAGCGTGGAGAGATCAGGTTCTGCAGCGGACAGGTCACCTGGATGGAAATGGGATGCCTGACGTCATTCCCAGTTCTGGCACTGAAGCTCCATGTGAATTTCGAGTCACTGTCTTCAATGGATTCTCTTCCTCCTTACACTAAGGAGACTAATCTTTTTCACAGTGAATTCCTCCACTAACTACTTCAAAATAAACTATTTCACTAAGTGAATACACTTCATAACCCCTGGAGAAAGTGACAGCTTGATTTAGAAATCAAAGCATATAAACATTTATTTTTCGGCCCCTCTATACATACACACATGCTTGTATGTACCTATAAATATATGTACACCCCTAGAAGAGAGATGAATCTAAGTTTTTACTTGTAAAACAGACACAATGAAGGCAAGTATGAGGTATGAGCATGCACATAATCTCTTAAGTGGCTTACTCTTGTTATAGTTTTCCTTGCAGATAAATAATAGAAAGGCTTCAGCAAATGAGGAACTTGTCCAGCATAAACCATACAGTGACAAGCATCTCTCGTGGTGTTAACCACTGATCCCTGCATCTTGCACTTGCTTTGCTAGTGCAATGGTGGCCAAGAAGGTTCTGTGTACCAGTCACCCTTTGGGTTCCTTACCAAAACATCTAGATGACCAAGATGCCCACATACAAACATAGAAATTCCAAAACCACTTGGTTGAAACATCAGTTTACTAGCCTTTTATACTACATGAAAACACCAGCTGTAAGATACAAATAAGAAATTGACTCGGTGCTAGCTACACCAGGACAGCCACAGAGGAACAACCCTCACAACATGCGTAAGTGTGAAAAACAAAACAAAAAAAAGCAAAAAGAAAACAAAACTACATTAAAGAAATGGCAAATAGTAAACTAGGAAAAAAAGCTTTTTCTTTGCTATTTTAAGAAATAATGCCAACTGGAATAAAGATCAAGTTTCCCATTTACACTTTCCATGACATTTTTTTTTCCCCCCTCAATAAACAAGAGAGTCAAAACATGGAAGATGAGGTGCTCTCTTGCTTAACTTAACAGTGTTTCCCATGGAGGCCATGCCACCACGGTAATGGATTTCCCTTTCACAGTTGCTCTTCCAGAGAGCAACAATCTATGCCTTTGCATCTATCAGAACCCAAGCAGACAAAATAGCTTCTTTACTAGAAGCAAGTACTTCCATAAGCAAACAAACCATCCAAGGGAGGTTTTGACTGAAAGAAAAAAAAAAAGCTAACATAGAAGTGACAGCTGGAAATTTGTTTTCTAGCATTTACAGACACTGATAAGACACTGAGACATAAGATTTGTTTTGGCTTATCCAAATAAGTGCTTATTTCTAGAGAAGAAAATTTTTCCAAAGAATAATAATAATAAAAATAATAAAAATTCCTACTTTAAGGGACATGTTAACATCAAGCATAGCCCTTCCCAACCAGAGGATTACATGAAAAAGACACCTCTATTTCTTCCTTAGTCATACTCAATTTCTTCAAGCTATGACTATTAAAATGAAGGCTGAGCCATCAAAGTATCATTGAGTTGAGGAAGGAGAATGAACTGAAGCTAAAGCAAACTGCTGAATATGAACAAAATACAAAGACATTTATTTTAAGCAGAAAATTAATATATTTCTTACTAACCTTGTGCCAAAATCTGACTGACGTAGAAGGATTTCTAACTTGTCCATTTTAGTTACTACCGAACAAAGTTGTTTAGGCCTGATGCCTACGTTACAAAATTCTTCAGCGAAGGGACAATGGACTAGATTATGATCTCACTTGATATTTGCACAGTCATAAGCAACTTCACTATAGTATATAAAAATATTGTCGGTTCATTATGAACATTGAGAATTGTAGTAGGATCAGTAGGATCAAGCTTTACAGAGTACAAGATATTTTAAATACTGCAAACGTAGGTTTTCTACTTGCAAACATTATTCATAGGACTTAAATTTGCCCCTGTGAATAGCAAATCCAGTTCCTTCAGTCAATACTCAGAAGACTCCAAGGGCATCACTTATGCCCTTGTTTATTTCGTGCAGTTGGAAGGGGCTTAGGACAGAAGTCCCAAAGCAGCACAGAAGAGGATCACATGCAAAAATGGTTGGTCTGTTCTGGTTAAGTCCTAGCAAGAGCCTGTGAGTTGGCCTCTTTGAGAGAAGGGAAGGGAATACTTGCTGGCATTTATCCACTGAAAATCTTGTCATCCCCAGTTCTTTCATTTCCTAAACATGACATGCATATTTCAAATTACACATTTTTACTTCATAATTATTTAATAAGCTACGGATGGAGTCAGCAAATAATGGCTCAAGAAGGAACATTTAATTTCCAAGACTGTCCTGAGAGATGCTTCATTGAGGGGAGCCATAGCAATTACTTGCAAATTCAACGTCAGACACATCTCACTAATTCAAGAGTCAGGAAGACAATGTGCATTAGCTCTAGGAAGGTTGTAGATAGTGATAATCAGATAATGAACATCACAGTGGTGAATCTACAGGCAGAAATTACATAGCTGCTTGCCTGGGATTTGAAATGCAAATTATTTTGTAGACTTTTCTCAATGAACTCTTGATCCTTTTTAATGCATTGCCTTGGTTTTGTTGGGATGATTCCCTATTTACCTTGACCTTTGCCTTGGTGATGAGGATTTTGACTGACAGGTGTTGAATGCAGTACACTTTCAAGCTGCAGGGAATTTAAGGACAAAGAGCAAAGAAGCAGAGTTCAGAAGTCAATGGTGTTATGCTGGTGCTATTGGATCAGTCCTCATGATCATATCTGTAAAGAGCTGGATTTGACTACACATTAATACTGTTTATACCAGGCCCTCTTAGGAGAGTCGTATGCTTATATTTAACTTCCAGGTTTAGTTAAGAAAAAAGTCACTGATTTAAAAACAAAATAATGTGCCAACATCCATGGATTAGGTCAGTCTGCTGGCTGACAGTGTCATTAAAGATATGGAGCAAGATGAACCTGGCTGCTAACATCCCACGCTGGTTTTCATATTGCTGCACAGAAGCAAAACCACTGACAGATCCATACAGAAGTCCCTGATGATGGAGAGATTTTCTACAGACCATTAAAATCTCTCCAGAATTACAGGTATGGGCTGTACCACCCTAAATCTGCTGCATAGTACCATACTCTGGGAGTATTTGAGTCGAAATTACTGGCAGAGTGAATCAAAATGGCAAGACCAGCCTCCTATCTATGCACACTTAAATTGAATACTTGGTATGTGTATCTCTAATACAGTTGGGTAGTAAACTCAGCAACAATGACAGAGAATCCTCAAGTGCACAAACAAGCACCAAGTGATATTTCTGGTGTAAAGGTCAATGTTGATTCAAATTGCTTTTACCATGTATCATGTATCATAGAATGGCCTAAGCTGGAAGGGACCTTAGAGATCATTTTTAATCCAGCCTCCCTGCCGCCAGGGACACCACCTCCTGACTAGATCAGGCAACAGATTATCCTTCCCTCCTGCTGGGTAGGAAAGCATTCTTTAGATTTACTTTTCCAGAATGTTCTCTTTCAGCATCTTGCTACTTTGCCCCCAAGATTCCCCATTTGCTTTCTTCAAAGTTGCAAGAAAAATTACAGACATAACTATTTGTAACCTTAAATGCCTCTGATTGCAAAATCTTGATCCTAAATCTTATTGTTAGTCATTGGTCAAATAGCAAATACCCTTTTTCTGACAGCAGCTGTCTTCCTACCAATGCTAAGTCATGAATCCTTCAATGATTTGCTAGTAGATGGAATGATTTCCTTTTAGGGAAAACTGTTTTGATATTCTACTCTGTTCTGCGCCATCCCTCTGAATTGTGATAGGAAGCCTTAAATGCTCTGAGATTAGATAGATGGATAGCTGTGAAATTTTATCAGTTAATATTTGCAAGCCATCTAGAGATTTGAGAATAAAGGAAGCATGAGAAATGCAGAGATTTCTTGTTATGTTTCAATGCAAGAACGTAAAAAGAAAAAAAAAGAAAAGAACAGGAAGAATCAAGTTGAATAGTATTGTAGGCCTCTGGAAACTGCTTTAAACATGAATGTAAAAAAAAAAACAGGAAGAATTGAGTCAAATAGTATGGTAGGTCTCAGAAAACTGATTGCTTTAATCCATGACTTCCCTGTTCTCTATCGTCTCAATTGGCACTTGCAGAACTAGACTTCGTTTGTTTCCTCTGAGGTTTTCCTCTAAAAAAGGATCTGAATAGAGCTAGGGATTTCTATAGAACACAGGTAATTAGTGCTGAAGGACTCTGATTATCTCTTTATACCACTCCTCATCATTTGACACAATTTCACATAATAAACCTTCCCTTGAACAAACCTGGTCTGAGACAGTATCTCCTAGGAGGCTGATTCATGGTGTGAGGAGAGGAGCTTCAGCTTTCCATCATCCACAGATACTGTTCCTTTTTCTTCTTCACCTCTCGTTATGCTTATTGGAGAACAGAACAGTATATCGTGTCTAAAGAGAATATCCCTGTCCTCTACCGTTTCCTGCTGGTAGGAACTAGGGGACAACCAGCTGCTCATCTTTCTTCTTGTTCTAATTTCCTTTCTATGTTTGTCCGATTTTAATTAAAGTGAGATGAACAATCCACAGGAAAACAAACTCAGGAAAGTGACACTGAATATACATTTGCATTTTAGTTTAATAAAAATTTAAAAGTTAGGCTATTAAATGAAATTAAACAATTTCCCCTAAACAGAGTGTGAATTAAAATAAAACCCACCAGCAACCACAAAATGAGGAAAGATCATGATCAATTAATGATGAATATTGCATTGCTTTGTGTTTGCCATATATCAGTTCTTGCTCAAAGAGATAATTTGGAAGAGGGGGAGAACTATTAGGGGTGTTTAGGGAAATACCAACAAAGCCCAAAAAGCTAAGCTATAACAGAGAATAGCAAAAGACCTTGAGGAACATGAGACTAATTAAAGAAGTCGGCCAAGCGTTTTGTTATCACTCCATTACAATGAATGGAAATGAGGACAGGGGTTGAACATCTTTGCTCAGGAACACCTTGGGAACAGGAATAGGGAAAAACCTGATCTGCCCTTGTGTTAGTTATTTAAGTTCAGAGAACTTTACAGAGCTGATTTCAAACAAAAAGACATAAAAACTAATAAACATAAAAGATCAGAAGTTCAGAAAACATTCAGAGAGGGACTGGTTAAATAAAATTCTCACAGACATTTTTGTAACAGTCAATGAGGCAGGCAAGCTAACAAGGCAACTCGTGACAGGGAGAAATTACCATTAAACTTCATGGATACTTGTTTAGAAACAATTTTCTTGTGCCAATAGCTAGAAACAGTGCAAGCTTCAATACTTTTATTTGTACTTAAATGAGAGGCCAGTTATCAAATATTTGCATAAAATAAACCTCAGTTCAAAGCATTTGAATGTACACTTTGCTTTAAATACGATAGCAATCCCACCTTTTTTCAGCTGAATACTTGAAGTCAACGCTGTGCCGAACCATACCTCATCTGTCTCTTGAGATTCCGCAATAAAAATTGTTGGTTTACATTTCAGCAGCGAGCAAAGTGATTCCCATGTACAGTTTGCAAAACACTTTGTCATCCTAACAGATCTTAAGCAACTGCACATTCTTATGAAGCAAACAGACGAATAGAAACAAAAAAGAAACAAACACCCTCTTTCTAAATGTGAATGGCTGTAGACAAACATGACAAACCGAAGCCAGATAGACTGCTGATTCCTCTGGGAAAGTCAAGTTTGTTTGCAACAGCATCAAAGACAGCAGACGGCCAGCCAGGCCTGCTGCTGGGCTGAAGATGCTAATAAACAGTTTGAAGGTGGTAACATAGATGACATGGTGCTATTTCAAGAGTCAGGCCCCAAAACAAGTATCTGAGGATAGGCTGGTGAAAATGCTTGCTGCTGCTCTTTCCAGTCATTTTTCAGAATGGCTGCGTCACTCCATCCTAAGCTTGTGATAGAAGCAGTATTTTTCCTTCTCTAGACAAAGACCCATTGTTCAATGCTTCTGAATGCTATGACAACTGGAAGGGTGAAAGGCAACCTGCAAGTGTCAGTAAATGCATTCTCTCTCTTTTTTAATAGCCAGTGTTTATATCTATAATGCACTGTTCAGCATGATTCTCCAAGGCTCCTTCAACAGACAGCTGGGAAAGTCAATCCATTGTCAAAGCAATAGTAGTTTTTGCTCTTTACTCAAGAAATTCTGAGTTCCTTGTTTCTACATTTTATGACACTGTAGTGGCATCAGCTGATGGCACAGATTGACATGTGCTGGAGGCAAAAAATGAAATGCATTCCCCTATCCAACCAACATTGCTTTTCTTTTCCCTTACTTTCTCTTTCTTTCTGTAGTTATATTTAATGGATCCAAATAGCCTTCATATCACAAGAGAGAAACCTTACCTCCCCAGTCTGCAGAACTAGTTTCACATTTCTACTTAAATTCAACGTTCCCAGGACAATCAGAACAGAAGACAGATGTTTGATAACTACCAGTCTAGGTGGGAAGATCATGATATATATGGAAAGAAAGCAGAACCTCTTCATTCCTCCAAGGTGAAAAACACATTTTCACCTTTCCAGTCGAAACCTAGATTGCATCATATAAAGTTATGCCAGACAGAACAAGTTTACAACTGGTTTGTTCTGGTTTTGGAAGTATTTTAATACTGATACCTATCACATTCTAATAAATTTGACAGCATCTCCTGGCTAAACTGCTTCTCCCTTCCAGGTCACTAGATGGTGATGGGGAATATTTTAAAAGCTTTTAACACAGACAGTGAAGCTGCAGACCTTGCTGTAGTTAATGAGTGAAGGAACACTTGCTGCTCCACATCATTCTTTTCAATTCTGATCACATCATGTAATCTCAGACAGCACAAATTACCATCAGAGTGAGATACCAGGAATAAACCACCATGGAGTTCAGTACAGGAGGTGGAGACTGAACAGCATCTCTGGGCTATCCCTCTGGGGTATAGCTTTAATTAAAAAGGTTCTATCTAAAGGATTTGTTGAGTTGGTTATTTGAGAGAAAAAAGTCCAGACAGGCTCCTAGAAACAGGACCCATTTCAAATTATATTCCTTTTTCTACAGCTTGGACACAGCAGAAACAAATGGCCAGAAGGGAAATACCTTCCTAAGGTAAAAAGGAGTTGGCCGCTCTCTGCTGATCCTTTGGCACCATGCTATAGAATTTGAGAAGAACAAAGCTGAGAAATAGGGATTCAGCACTGATAAGATGTAGCCACTGTCCCTGAAGCACTTGCACCCTATAGCCTACTAAAAAAAAAATCACTCCCAGGTAAAGCCTTTAGTCTGAGTGGGAGACAGGGAGTGAGAAGAAAGGTAACATATAAGTCTGTTTTAAGAGAAGTGCAGAAACAAATGTAGAAAAAGTATTAGCTGTTACCTCTTGTCACAGGTTTCAGTGGTGGGGAATAGAGCAACTCTCAGAAAGAGAAGAGGGAATAAGTCTTCTGTGAACCAGAAACCCACCTAGAACTTGCAGCAGAGATTCCCAGATCTACCAACTCCTATCTATTCCCAGTGGCTTGGAGCCAAAAAAATCCTTCTCTTTTCAGGCAAGTTTCTCTTCTCTATTTTTTTTTTTGTGTGCCTGCTCGTATTAAAACACCACAAATAAGAAATTTTTTAAGTGCTGACAAATTGGAAAGCATTCAAAGAAGAGCAAGGAGAAATGAATTATGATTGCTGGAGGGATTCACTCACAAGGAAAGATTAGAAGAACTAAATATGCCTAGCTTGGCAGAGATGACTAAGCAGAGGAAAAGTGATAAATGTCTACAAATATTTGAAGGGTGTATACACTGAGGAGGCAGAGAGATTCTGCAGTGTGAGCCATACCAGGTGGTGGGATTAGGAGTAAAGGGATAGAATCAGAAAAGGAGAAAAAAAACCACAAACCCAAAAAACTTCACAAAGCAAAAATTCAACTGAAGGCTAGATGAACAAAAGTGCTCATGAAAGTGATATATATCCACATGTCCCTCATTGGGGATGCAGAGGTATTCTCAGAGGTAGAAAATTCAGTATATGAGACATATGGGAGGGCTGCACAAGTACTTTGATGCATGCAGAACTGAGGGAAAGACTTGTGCCTTGGTGCTGGGAGACCAAGAGAAGCCTCAGTGGACAACAGGTGTCCCACCAATACTGCCAGTTAGAGGAAGTTAGGGAAGTGAAGGTTGTTGTTGTATCCAGTTGAAATCACAAGAGAGAGGTTTGCTCAGAGTAATTCAATGACCCTGAACTTCGCAGAGCTACAGGACTTTATCTAACCAGATATATTCCAGCCAGATGGTCCCTGGGAAGCAGAAAGCTTTGGGTCTGTTAAGCATTCAAAAACGTGGTGGTGGAAAGCCTGAAAGATCAAGAGGGAAGAAAAAAGCTGCTTATTCCTCCATCTTAACCCAGGTTAACCATCCCCCAGCTTAACTGGGGTGAAAGAAGATAAGTGAGAATGTGGTTCATCCTCCAGCTTAGTTTCTGATGCAAAGCACACCAGTGGTCCCTTCAGCACCTTAAAAATTCAGGAACTACATGTAGCCAGCTCCTCATTCAGGAAAACAAAAAACCCACTTTCACATATGGAGGACCCCAGCTATCTGCATAGACATCCCCTCCCTTCCAGTACCTTGTTTCAAGCCATCTCCTATTCCACATCACAACACCCACCTGTGAACAAGAGCAAAGACAAGGCAATCAAGAGATCACCTCCAAGGGCACGTAATTGAAGGTTATATTCTAGACCTAGCTCAGCTGGATTGCAGCCAGGACATGGAGTTCAATTGCTTTAGAGGCACAGATGAATGATGTCTCCTCCTGCCAATACATGAGGTGCAGACCTCTTTTTTTGTCTTCCTGGAACTGTGTCACTCAGCCCCCTGTCCATAGCACTCGGCTGTTTTTCCTGAGAAAGTGACACAGGTCCAAGATAACGCAATAAAATACTTTGAATCCGTCCTTAAGAGATGCACCTCCAGTGTTAAGCCTCTCCCTTGCGCAACCTTGTGTAAACCAGGCAAACTGAATTCCCACAAGTCTGGACACAGGAAGCATGTCAAGGTTCTTCTCTTTAAACTGGATTTGATTCAAAGTTCAATGGGAAGCCACAACCTCAGCTTGTGTTTTCAGGGTACTCTATGTCCCTAGCAGAAGACTGCAGGGATAAAATCCCATGCCTGAGACAGGGAACTCTCTGTAAGATGTGTGATGCTTATCTGCTTGGCAAGCAGAGCTAATTCTATTAACACTGTGCTTTTGTAGGAGGAAGCAAAAAGAGGGAAGACGTTTAACCAAAGTGAAATTTCAAACTGATGACTGTATGCATATTCCTCTAACAATCCACTGAAACAGGGGGGCAAATGAGGCAGCCAGAGGTCACAGAAGTTTACATGGTGAACCAGCCCAAGTACCAAAAGGGAAAAAGACACACTTCCCTCTGTCCCCACAGAAAATCAACACGATGCTAAGCATCGCTCTTCATACTCGGAACAGCAGCACTACAAGCCTCAGTACAGGGACCACCCTCATTTCAGATGGGTAAAGCACACACAGTAAGGGAGAATTTCATCTTTGAGGGATTGAGGTGGTAGAGGCAAAGGGGAGGTTATTCACTATTTCCAGTATTGCAGACAAACCCAAAGCCAGACATCATTTCTAATATACTCTAAATAAAAAGACGCTCTTAACAATTCCCAACACAAATTACACTGGAGAGCCTTGATAACCTCCTCCCACAACAGAGTTGGCTGCCCAGCAGTTAGATTCTTATCTTCTAGAACCAAGTCCTACTGCTCCTTGTTAACGAGCCAGCCCTAGGACAGAACATCTGCCATGACCTTTACATATGGAAACAAGCATGAGACATCCCAAGTCAAACACAAGGAAAGCAGTGATAACAGTTACGCTCTTCTCTCTGCTCTTCCTAAGCACATGATCCTCTTCTCACAGAAAGGAGGAAAGATCTCAACATAGCTATTGTGAAGCTCTTGCTCTCTTTAAGCTGGATGAAACATAACGACATACCTTAGTCTGAGCGTGCCACTGGGTAAAATAGGTGTTGAATCTGCTGTAGAGGCAGACTGGTTTTGACTCATCAGGAAAACCAGTAGCTGCCATTCAAGACTCATCTGAACCACTTTCAGGCAAAGTCTTGGGACTGGCAGCAATGCAGTTGTAATGGAAGAGAAAGGCTCATCTTCAGAAAACAACATCGATTCCAGTGTTCCAGCATGGCTGTAGAGAGCATAGTGCTGTTATAGCCATTTTTATTAATTAAGCAGAGATTTAACTACATCATCCTGGCTAAAATCCAGTGTCGGGAATTCCATGTCCTTTCTCTACCTAGCCTTCACTCAACAGCTTTAGCCAGAGAAGTTCCCCCCGCCACAGTCCTGCTGCAGTTACTGTGGAGAGGGTGCAGTCCCTCACCCCAAGCAAGCTGCAGGTGAGAAAATGCTCTTCAGTCTGCCTGACCCAAAGTCTCATGGACCCCACTGTGTAAACATAAGGCACTATTACCTACACTCTCCACATGGAATCACTTTATGGAATTTATTATTATTAGTTGGAGCTCAGATTGAAACCCTCTGGCCATGTATGAACCTTAAGCCTGCTTGGGGAATGCAGGAAGCAGCTGAAGTGGTGAAGAGGCAAAGATTTATGAGAGACAGAAAAAAATTTTCTTTTCTAGCAAGAAGCTTCACATTCCTAATCTATTTCTGCTGTTCTTTGCTACTCTCTACCAAACTTCTGACAGGTCTTAGAGACTAACACTTACCATGTTGAAAGCTGTTGCTCCAAATCCTATTTCATCATAGTTTATAACCACCTGGCTAGATTCCCTGGGTGGTATTTTTCACTTTTTCTTGTAATCCCTAAGTGCATTGCCTGTGCCACAGCCTCTTCATCACCCCTTTTCTTTCCTCCAACATCATCCAGACTGCCCTTAACTGGGCCTCCTTTTATCTCCTCCTGGGGAGCAGCCACCCTTTCTGATACCCATTCAAATCATCACATTACTGAGACAGACTGACAATGGCTTTCACCTGTCTCCTAAACAGGATTGCTGCCTCACCCCCTCCTTTTGCTTCAATAAAATCTGTTTCTGTAAGATCTTTACAAATATATTTCTTCCTCTGATAGAATATTAGGTAAGGATTTAAAGGGAGATCTGTGAGAGGAGAAAAATAGTGACAATGAGGAGTCCCTCCCAAATTGTCTTTCTGAAAGCTCCAAATGGCTTTGTACCAGCATGAAAGTGCTTCGTGATTATTTCCAAGCTGAGGCTCAGAAAAGCCCTAAGGGTAGACAGGAGAGGAAAGAGCATGGATGTCAGCAATTGAACACAAATATGTATAAAGGGATGAGGAAGTAAGGAATGTATAAAAACCTGCAGGAAGAAGGGGTGTGGTAGAAGTGCCGTGGTTCCTGACTCTCTCCCTGTCGTGCTAGAACAGTCCCAGCAGCAGAGTAACAATGGGATTCAGGGCTTTGTGTCCCCCTACCAAAAAAACCTTTCAGCTATTCCCTATAGGGGAGGAGGGGAGCAGTCTATTGGTCTCTAGGTCCCTGTGGGCTCCTTTTATGACCTTCAGCAAGATTTTGCAGCAGAAGTTTCAACCAGGAGTTATTGTTTTCTCTCCAAACCGTCAGACACGTTCCTAATTTACAGTGACTTGTCCCTCCATGTCTTCCTCTCGTAACACAAATGGGGTTGACCCCTCCATTCCCAGATCCAAACGCTTTGGGAGAATACATGGGCAAGACCTGTTCGGATGCCATCGGCGCTGTTCACACCCATCTCTGGAGCTAGCAGTGCTTGCCTGCAGGAAGGAGGGCAGCTAACACAAACTTCTTGCTGTGTTCCCATGGCAACCGCAGTGCCACGTTCATCATCATCTCATTTCTGGAAGAAAAAGATATATGTCCGATGAAGAAAAAGCCAGGAGTCCCAAAGGGCTTTGCTGAGGCTGGGCAGATTTTTAACATCATTGCTCGCACCGTTCACCCCGGGGGCTGGTGGGAAGCGCAGCACCCAGCGCAGCGATGGCACACGCGTTGGAGCAGGAGGCTGTCTGGGATTCAAATGCATCCAGTCAGATGCACACAGTTCGTGTCTCATCTGCTTTGTGTCACTTTGAAGCTAGGGACACATGATCAAATTACCACAGCTATAGAAGTTATGAGATGTTAGCAGAAGATGTTTCAGCTTCACCCGTCCTATTTCACATTTGACACGACTTGAGGATAATGGTTGCTATCAGTTATCTTTGCTCAGTAGCACCCAGTGACTTATTAAACCACAGTAATTTAATAACATGGCTGAAGTTAGAGTTGCTCTGCCTGAGGCAGTAGAGACCTCTGCATGCATCAAGTCCCCTCCTGAACTCTATGAGCTGCCACCATCTTGTTGTCCCACACTTTTCTCTGCTGATACCTGTGTCTCAGAAACCAGACCCAGTTGGGATCCAACATTTCCATTAGCAGGAATCTGTATGAGCTTCTCTGCTGTGACTATAGCAGCAATTAAAGCCTTGTCATGCAGATTTGTACATGGGGGAGCTCACCTTTCAGTTCTGAGACAAACATGTTACAAAAGGCAGTCTAGAGATGCAGCACTGGACACTTTTGGAGCTCTCTGATGTGTTCTTGCTGGAGGCATGAGAAGATCTAAAGCTGGAGGATTCATTTCAATCACTTTAAAATCAGTTCCCCCAATTAGTAGGGTTTTTTCTGCTAAAAAAAGAAAAAAAAAGAAGAAGAGGAACTTCCAGCCTGCAGAACAAAGAGGGAAGACTTTAAAAAAGGTGCTTAGGAGAAAGCATCTGCCTACAAAGGAAGATGCCTATGCTTGAGAGGAACAGGAGAAAGGAAGTGTGGAGGATACTTGGTAGCATTATATGGAGCCCATGGGTAAGGCAGGACTAAAGGATTTTAACAGTTCCCTGTCCCTACATGCCCATGCTGAAGCACAACTCCACTAAGGTGCAATATTTACATAATCTAGAATCAGAGGTCAATGCAGATCAAGGGCAAAAATTTGTTGACACTCAGGCACAGGGGATATATAAAGAACTCTGAAATCTGACACATCAGTGAAGTTGCTATTAATCCTTAGTTCCAATCCTCAACTTTATTTTTATTTGGTTTTGTTTTCCCTCTCCGAGCAGATTAGCTGGTCCAGTAGTGCAGTGTCCAAGTCAGATTTATACCTGTAACTAGGGCAAGCACCTTAGCTAAGTGGTTGTCCATATCTGGAGCAACATCTTCCTCCTTAAGGACCAGACAGAAACCTCATGCAGGCAGCCTTTCATGAGAGAGGTAGAGAGAAGCTGCTTATACACATTGGCATGTGCTTTTATGGGAGAGGAAACTAGGGATTAAGGATGACAGAGGTCAAGGCAGATGGTTCTATGGATATGATGAAATTTTAATCTCTGCATGACATCTATGAGGGATAGTCTACAGGGAAGTGCCCAATGGGCCCTTGGCTTTAATACAGGGAAGGTGGATTTTCTCTGAGGTCTCCAACAGGTTTGTAGCATCACTCGCTCAAGTCATTCAGCCACTTTACACCTTTGTTCAGACTTCGAGAAGCCCTCTGCAACCAAGAGATGAACATCCCAGTCATTGCCACTGCCCAGACAGCAGCCCTAAGCAGAAGAGAGAGGAATAACTTTCAAAGCTTACTATTTCCTTTCTGGACTAATCCAAGCTAGCAATTGGCTGTGATGGTAATATGGATGGAGAGGGGCCATTATGGTTCACCCTGGTGTCCTGTTGTTCCACTATAGATTGGGAAACAAAATACCACCCTCAAAGTTAGGTGATGTAAAGGAGTTCGCCAGCCCATAAGGGCGTGAGATCACAAATAAAATAGTTCTGGATATCCTTAATTAAGCACAGCAGTGTATTCATTCATGCCTTGCTGAGTGGTGTTTCTGCAGAGGGGATGAGCCGTTCTGGCGAGGTAACTGCATAATTAAAAAAAGGAGCAGCCACGCGGGGGTCAAGACAGCTCATGAGTAAGATGTGCTGCCTGTTTGATTGCTCCTGTGACTTGGCTGCCCATTTAGAAGCTGCCAGGTAGCTGGAGCGTGCCAGCCAGGTTTTTGCAAGCATGTGAAAATTAAGAAATCTCATTCTGAGCTGGAAAGGGCAGATAATTGAGAGAATTAAAATTTCTTTTAAAAAAAATAAAAAAAAAAGAAAAATGAGGAAAAAAGAAAGAATAGGGAGATGAGCCCAGAGGAAACACTTCAAAAGGCCATAGCCTGCAGCCCACATTAATGACAACAACAAAAAGATGGGACCTTTACATTTTAATCAAAGGTGATTATTTTTTTATAACATATTATAACTCTGCTATGCAGGAGCAGACATGGTTATGGCTCCCCCCCCCCCCGGGGGCAGCAAG
>NW_009698402.1:213659-216565 GCF_000703405.1 Apaloderma vittatum
CACAAAAGTGAGGGTCTCCTTGGCCGCCTTCTTTCTGCACTGCCTGTGAACATCAGTGAAAGGAAAGCAAGAGTGAGCGGATGCTTCAGGAAAATGCCTCTAGGGAAGAAGACTGGAAACCAAAGGAACTGGAAACATGACTGAAATCTAAATCTCAGCTTTCGCTGGCTGGTCTTAGCATGAATAGTGTGTATAGGATGTTGAAACTCAAAGGCAGCTGAATTAGCACCAGAAGGCAGCAGGCAGGCAGTCACAGGGCACTGGGGCACAAAGCAGCACCCACCTGGGTAGCCTCAAGTGGAGACGTCAGGGCTATAGAAATATACAGCAAATTATATAGAGAGATATATATGTGTGTATATGTGTGACAGCAAGGCCAGAAAGACTGTGATCTCCTCAAAAGTCTAAGGAAGATGTTTGTCTCTAATCCCTTCCCTCAAAGCCATGAACAAGTCCTTGTCTCCACTGCCTGAGGCAGGTCCAAATGTCCCAACTGCAGCCACTGAGGCAAGGAGTCTTCACAAGAAGGTTTGGGTGGAGACCAAACCAAGGCTTTTGCTGGGATACAGGCATTGAGATCTTTCTTCCCCATCTTTGTGAATGAAGGTGAAAAATGGAAAAAGGGAATTTAAGCTGCACAAAACCTGAGTGAGGAAGATCAGAATAAGTCTGAGTGTGTAACAAGATGAAGAAACTGTCCTCAGGAAACAATTTGTAACTGTGTCAATTAGTGTAAGAGAAGAGAAAGTGAAAAAAGGAAACCGGTTTACAAAGGCTAAGCCTCAATTTTAAAAAAAAAACCAAACAACAAAACCAAAACAACAGAGAAAGAATAATTTATGAAACACTGACTTATTTACATAAAAGGAAGACAAAAGATGGTGTATTTAGTTGTAGTCAGAAGCTGAAATTTGTCCTGTTTTTTTAAGGTAGTAACACATGCAGCCACAAGCAGCAATAGGTTGTGATTCTGTGAATTTTCCCTAATGGATGAAAAATGAAGGCCAGAAGCAATCACACCTGGATCTCATCCTACTGAGGCCTTTGTTTAGGGAGCAAGGCAGGGAGGAGACATCATGTTTGGGTAGAAGAGCCATAAAGCAGGGAAAAAAGTATTTAAGCAGCCCGTCCAAAAAAAGGTATATTCCTGAAAGTGGTAAGAGGCAGAAAACAGCTTGAAAAGAAGAAATCCAATTTTTAATACACATTAGAAACTGTTAGCCTATTTTACTTAAAAACATCAAAGACTATGCCACTCAAAAACTCTGATGCAGAACAACAGGGGTTATTTCACATGTATTGTTTACACAGGTTGTTCAGGACTTTCAAAGGCATGTAGTGATTTTTGATAACATCTGCAGCATTACTGCAGTGTGGGCCCTTCGCACAGACAAAACTCTTGGATTGTTCCAGTTGTGGGTAGTCCAGAAAAGCCAGCACTGTGGAAACATCCCTTCTTGCTTTAAAATTTTAGAGCTCACTAAGATGAAAGCACCAGTCTAATACTGCATGAAGTCAGAGGAAAATGAGCACTTCACTCTCCCCAGAATTATACTGAGGGAAACTGAACTTCTGGTTTCAAAGATGGTATTTTCTTGCACCCAAAATCCCATTTCTGCTCAACTCCCTATGAAGATTGCCAAATGTCTCTTGAGCCTCATGCCAGCATTGGGCCTGATAATCCTAATAGTGCTCTCTGTTTAGGCACAGAAGTGTATTCTGGAGTTGCTAGCTGCTGAAAGTACCCAGGAGTGTGGCAGCGTGCCACACGGGATTTGCTATGTGAAGTCGATTTTATTTCATTTAACTCATAATCCCTCACTAGTGACAAAACTTGATGAAAGAATACCGTGCCTGAAAACTCTGCTTGCCAGTTTTAACTTCAGGCCTCTTGTTGCAAACCTGGTTCTCCTGACATCCTCAGACTATCAGGGCTACAACACTGCAACTCCTAAGCTTGACATTTCCAACAAGGTGACAAGGCAGCTGTGCAATGCCACGAAGGACAACAAGCTTTTTCTGGATCCCAGTAGGTGTTCAACCGAGCAGCAGCACCTCTGAGCTATTTGAGGTTTGCTCACAGCTAACCTATGCTGGCAAGAATCCGGTGACCTTCAGGATATTAATAGATCCAAAGTCCCTTTGTTCCTGGGGAGCGGGCAGGGGACACTTCACCATTTATGACCTGCAATTACTTTCCCATCCAACAGGAAAGACTTTGTTGGCCAACATCTACAACAATTATCGGGGCATGAGCGGTGTCATTTCTAACAGGGCCAGACAGGAGCGAGCATCCTGGTGTGCCACTGTCTTGCTCTCTGACTCGGTCCCTCTGCGATGCTCAGCCTGCCGAGCTCTTCCCATCAGTGGCGTGGAGTTGCCAAGCAACATTTGTCGTGTCCCTCAGCAGGCTGTCGCTTACCGTTCTGTGGCAGCTCCGACTTTGAAGACGGGGGTTTGTTGTGAAGAGAGAAATAACTTTCCTTCTCCCTTTCTATCTCCTCTCTTCCTACTTGATGAGGTGAAAAATGAATCATTCGAAATATGACAGATCAAATTCTGCATTCGGTTGCTCTGGGGTAAATCTTGTTGAAAATTGTCTTTGGGGAATAAATTCACTACTAGATGCCAAGGACTGGAACTGCATACCCGGCACACACATCCAGAGTACAGCTAACGTTCCTGCATCACACACATTAGAAAAAGAAGCTAGAACTGGTCAAATTATAGATAAAATTATTGACAAATAATTTATTCAGCCATAGTCACGAAGGAATTAACTTTACCCATTATTCTCAAACATGACTCAACCAGTTCCTGGAAATAACACAGCTAAAGCCTCATGCTCTGAGCCGTGAGCTCTAAGATTTAAATTCTTATTTAATTCCACAGCTCTTTACCTCTTG